>NW_027283038.1:32500-42601 GCF_046629955.1 Centroberyx affinis | reverse complement strand
ATTAGTGGAATAATGATTTTGAAAAAGTATTTTTCAAAATCGGTGCCGGTCAGAAAAAAACCCCAACTCAGTCCAAGCAAAGAAAAGGATTGTCTTTAAACGACATAACACGACTCCTGTGGTTTATTCCCACACCAAAAAAGAGGCAACGTTTCATGAATGAAAGCCTCACACAGGAGGCTTCATCAGGTCCACAGGTATGAAGGGTGGAACCTATATATAATCTATATATACCTATATACTGTATATATATACACTACCAGTCAAAAGTTTGGACACACCACATTTTTCTGTATTTTTACTATTTTCCACATTTTAGAATAACAGTAAAGGCATCAAAACTATGAAATAACACAAATGGAATTATACAGTGACCAACAAATTGTCAAACAAATCTAAACTATCTTATATTTTAGCTTCTTTAAAGTAGCCGCCCTTTGCCTTGATGGAAAGGCAAAGGCTTTGGAAAGAAATTCATACATAGGATCAACTATTTATATTTGTCTAAGAAACTCATTTCAAGCATTTCAGCAGAAGCCTTTAGATCAAAATGGCTTTAAGAGAATGAGAAACACAGAACATTCAGTCAGGTGGGTCCAGGCTGTTGACTGGTAGAGTATTTACTGTATATAGGTTTTCATATAGGTTATCCTCCATTAGGTAGGAACCACCTGTCACTGCCTGCAGGCTCTAACCTAGAAGTCAAACCTGAAATCGACCTTATGGCCCACAGCAGGTTCACTCTTAATTTGGACCAACTCTATATAGTGTAGCCTGATTGTAAAACTTACAACCAGGATATTAACGCACTAATTTCTAGTTTTTTTTGTTTTTTTTTGGAGTCAGATTTGTATGTGTTGCGTGTCGCTCCTGCTGCAGACGTCCCACGGAGACGTGGCTTCAAAGACGAGCCCTCTTCAAAAAAACAAAATGATTCACATCACAGCAACAAACCACGTCCACGCCGCCTTTGTTTTTGTTTTGATCTGACTTCGCTGGAAAAAAAAGATACAGCAACAAGTGAGGTGGCGAGATAACCGACTCGCTAATTAACTTTCAAAAGACTTCTGGAAAGCTTTCTGGCGGAGACGGAGACAAAGGGACTTATCTTGTCCGCCTCGACTCTGCGGCGAAGCGGGAGTTTAATTATCGCTGCTTTGCCTTTTGTGTGGACGGCAGACGGATCACTGAGTCTGAACACACAAATCTTTATAGTTCAGCTTTTACTGGGGGATGGCCGGTTCCACGTCTTTCGACTCCTTGTCATGGAATTGAAGGAATCGATTCCAAAAAGATTCCGATTCCAAATGAAAATCAACACAAAAATTGAAGTTTTACGTCGGCTGACATTCAACCGGTGAGCCTTGAACTTCTCCCTTCCCTCTACCCACTTGCTGTGAAATGGATCAGACCAAAGCAGTCGAACACAGATTACTATAGATAGGCCTCAATCCGAATGAATTAATTACAAATTTATTTAAATGAAACGATTCCAGAGTTTGGAGTCGACTCCGATTCCATTTATTAGTAGAATCGATTCTCAGAATCGACGTGATGGAATCGATAATCGACTCTTTTGGAGTCGACTCTCCATCCCTAGCTTTTACAGAAGTGTGTGTTATTACAATCAGAGCTGATCTGGCCTGGATTTGGTTTTACTTTGCTTTTAAGTTTAAATCCATTTTGTTTTAATCTTCACCTTCCACTGTGATGCATCGGTCTCTCAGTTTCAGTTTCACCATGCTCCCAATTCTATGCATTACTTATTTCCTTTAATTTTATTCTCTTATTTTACTGTATTTTATTATTTATTTAGTATCATTATTATTATCAATTCTATCATTATTAGTATTACTATTGATGTATTAAGATTTTCATTATTGTGTTGTATCTCTTTATTGATCTCATCTTGTTGAACACTTTGTACTGCAATCTTGAACGAAATATTAATTAAGTTTGATTGATTGTCTAAACATAGAAAATAAAACACTATTCCAACAAGCAATAGAAGGGCAAAGTATAGTAATAGAATAGCACAGTATTAAAGTATAGTATAACACAGTGGTTCTCAACATGGGGTCTGGGGACCACCAGGGGTCCTTGAGGGGGTTCCAGGGGGTCCCCAGCAACTTGATAAATTGTTAAACTTCACCATTATTTCATTTACAAGAAGTGAACACAGTTAGAGAATGTAGAAGAATGACTGTTTTGATCATAGTTTCTCTGTTATCTCTCTACCTACAATACAGACATGGGATTCTGGACAAAATCATCTTCTAAATATTCTCAGATTTGGGTCCGAGGGACAAAATCTCATTAAATGGGGGTCTGTGGCCCTAATGTGGACTAAGTTAGGGGTCCTCGATATGAAAAAGGTTGAGAATCACTGGTATAACAAATGACCAAAACTAAAGGAGGAAACGCTCCAGAACTCAATGAATCCTCTCCAAACCTGCTTGGTGTGAACGCGCTCTAACTAAAACAACCTGTTGTTGTTGTAATCCAGTATCATGACACATCCAATAGGAAAGCTCTGTGGTCAGCTGACACTCACATGTGAGCCTCTCCTTGAGCTCGGGGGTGGGGGCCATGTCCACGGAGCTCTTGCTGTGGCAGTTGAGCAGGGCGGGGTCGGCTCCGTGGCTCAGCAGCAGGGAGCAGACCTCCACCCGGTTCTTAGAGGCCGCCTCGTGGAGCGGGGTGAACTGCCACAGGTCCATGGCATTCACACAGGCTCCGTGCTGCAAGGGAGGAAGGAAGGAAGGAAGGAAGGGAGGAAGGAAGGAAGGAAGGAAGGAAGGGAGGAAGGAAGGAAGGAAGGAAGGAAGGAATGAAGGAAGGAGGGAAGGGAGGAAGGAAGGAAGGAAGGAAGGAAGGAATGAAGGAAGGAGGGAAGGGAGGATGGAAAGAGGGAAGGGAGGAAGGATGGGAGGAAGGAAGGAAGGAAAGAAGGAAGGAAGGAGGGGAGGAAGGAAGGAAGGAGGGAAGGAAATAAGGAAGAAGGGAAGGAGGGAAGGAAGGAAGGAAGGAAGGAAGGAAGGAAGGAAGGAAAGAGGGAAGGAAGGAAGGAAGGAAGGAAGGAGAGAAGGAAGGAAGGAATGAAGGAAGGATTGTAGGGAGGATGGAAAGAGGGAAGGGAGGAAGGAAGAAGGGAAGGAGGGAAGGAAGGAAGGAAGGAAGGAAGGAAGGAAGGAAAGAGGGAAGGAAGGAAGGAAGGAAGGAGGGAAGGAAGGAGGGAGGCAATGGATGGAGGTAAAGAAGGGAAGAGGGAAATGAAGGACGGAGACATAGCATTGCATTAATGCAAAAATGATTAGTCAATTAATTGATTAGTTGATTGACAATTGATCGATTAGAATTTTCGATTATTCGTTTTAGTCATTTATCAGTAAAAACACCAAACATTTGACGGTTACAGCTTCACAAATTTGAGAAGATTTGCTGTTTTTCTGTTTCATATCATTATAAAATGAATACTTTGGTTTTTTTTGGCTGCTGGTCAGACTGAGTCTTTGGGCTCTGGGAACCTGTGATCAGCTTTTGTCATTAATTTTGACATCTGACTAAATGATTAATTGTTCAATCGAAAAAATAGTCGCTAGATAAATCAATAATGAAAATTATATAATAGATAATAGATATAATATATTATAATATAGTAGATAATGTTTTTTTTTTTTTTTCATCTGATCTTTTATTGCGTTTACCAAGTTTATTTATCAACATTATTTATAGATTTTATTCCACATTTTAGCTCCTCGGTGTATTGTTTGTTTGTATGTTGTTGGATGTTACTGTTTTTTCTGTGTACAACAAGCTGCTCGTAGCTAATTGCCCCTAGTGGGATCAATGAAGTTGTTTTGAATTTGAATTTGAAATAATCGTTACTTGCAGCCCTACACTGCATTGTTTGGAAAATTTTTCACTGAACTGCTTTAGGATATCTGTGGATCGTCATTCACTACATGAAGTTATCAGTGATGGAGGGATATTTTTTGAGAATCAACCCTTCGCCTCATCATGTGATCATGTGACATTGTTGACCAATCACAGCAGTGATGTGCCGGGGCGGTGAACAAAGCTGTCTGCTAGTTCCACTATGGAGCCTGTGCACAGTGTGTTTGTGCTGCAAAGCGGACATTCTGCCTGGACAAACACAGCAAACTTCTATTTTGTTTCTACTCTACTGCCTTAAAAGTCACTGTGGTGCATTTGCAGTGACCTTAACCCCGTTTTTGGTTCTACCTGCTGGAAATAGATATAATAATTTAATAACGTCTGTTTTGAGAACAGTCCAACTGAAGTTCAACTAACTCAAGCGACAGATGGAAAAGTTGACCTCGACACTTTTTTAGCTGTTATTCAAATTTCTGTTTTGTCTGGAACATCTGTTATTAATGTGTGTGTGTGTGTGTGTGTGTGTGTGTGTGTGTGTGTGTGTGAGAGTGTGTGTGTTACCTTCAGCAGCAGCTCGGTGACTTCGTAGTGTCCATAGGAGCAGGCATTATGTAGAGGCACCAGGCCGCTAGTGGAGCCAGACACAAAGCAACATTTCAGTTCTCTGTTCCACAATGCACTGCAGCAGATAACAACCTAAATCTAAATGAAACCATCCAAACAAAGCAAAGTCGGCACACACCTCTATACGAGTGTTGTCACAATAACTGAAATGTCAGCACTGCTTCCACACCGCTGCCAGAGATTTAGTTTAACATAAAGTTTTATAAATGTTAAATACTTTAAACCAAAAGTTCTGAGAACTGTAATTCCATTTCAATGTCAACACCGGAGGGCGAGGAGCTGTGGATCGGAATATTTAGGAGAAGAAGAAGAAGAAGAATGAGACAGAGGAGGAGAAGAAGAAGAAGAAGAAGAAGAAGAAGAAGAATGAGACAGAGGGGGAGAAGAAGAAGAAGAAGAAGATGAAGAAGAAGAAGAATGAGAGGGAGAGGGAGAAGAAGAAGGAGGAGGGGGAGAAGAAGGAGACAGAGCAGAAGGAGACAGAGAAGGAGAAGAAGGAGAGGTAGAAGAAGAAGAAGGAGACAGAGAAGGAGAAGAAGGAGGAGAGGTAGAAGAAGGAGACAGAGAAGAAGAAGAAGAAGGAAGAAGGAGAAGAATGAGAAGAAGAAGAAGAAGAAGAAGGAGGAGAGGGAGAAGAGGGAAAGGGGAGGGAAAAGAAGGAGACAGAGAATGAGAAGAAGAAGATAGAGACAGAGTAGGAGAAGAAGGAGACAGCGGAGACAAAGAAGAAGAAGAAGAAGAAGAAGAATGAGAGGGAGAGGGAGAAGAAGAAGAAGGAGGGGGAGAAGGAGACAGAGCAGGAGAAGGAGACAGAGAAGGAGAAGAAGAAGAAGGAGGAGAGGTATAAGAAGAAGGAGACAGAGAAGGAGGAGACAGAGAAGAAGAAGAAGAAGAAGAAGAAGAAGAATGAGACAGAGGGGGAGAAGAAGAAGAAGAAGAGAAGAAGAAGAAGATGAAGAAGAAGAAGAGGGAGAGGGAGAGGGAGAGGGAGAAGAAGGAGGAGGAGGGGGAGAAGAAGGAGACAGAGCAGAAGAAGGAGACAGAGAAGGAGAAGAAGAAGGAGAGGTAGAAGAAGAAGAAGAAGGAGACAGAGGATAAGAAGGAGGAGAGGTAGAAGAAGAAGAAGAAGGAGACAGAGAAGGAGAAGAAGGAGGAGAGGTAGAAGAAGGAGACAGAGAAGAAGAAGAAGAAGAAGAAGGAGAAGAATGAGAAGAAGAAGAAGAAGGAGAAGAGGGAAAGGGGAGGGAAAAGAAGGAGACAGAGAATGAGAAGAAGAAGATAGAGACAGAGTAGGAGAAGAAGGAGACAGCAGAGACAAAGAAGAAGAAGAAGAAGAAGAAGAATGAGAGGGAGAGGGAGAAGAAGAAGAAGGAGGAGGGGGAGAAGGAGACAGAGCAGGAGAAGGAGACAGAGAAGAAGAAGAAGAAGAAGAAGAAGAAGAAGAAGAAGAAGAAGAAGAAGAAGAAGAAGAAGAAGAAGAAGAAGAAGAAGAAGAAGAAGAAGAAGAAGAAGAAGAAGAATGAGAGGGAGAAGAAAAAGAACAATAAGAAGAGGGAAAAGAAGGAGACAGAGAATGAGAAGAAGAAGAAAGACAGAGTACTGTAGGAGAAGGAGAAGAAGAAGGAGACAGACAAGGAGGAGGAGAAGAAGGAGAAGGAGAAGAAAAACAGTCCAACACATCTTGAACTGGATCCCAGTTCAGCTAAACTGGTTGACAAACTGGTTTCAGGAGCCAAATACGGAAACATTTCACTTACAGAGCTGAAGGTTTATAGTTAACAAGTTATTGATATTGATGTTGAAGTTTTGGTGTTTTTGCTGCTTTTTGCTTTTCCATGCTGCAAAGTGTTTTTTCTGTGACACTGCTTGATAGTTTTTCTTGTTTGCTGTGGCATCGTTGTAGCACTAAAGTTTTAGTGTTGGTATCAAAGGCAAAGTTCTGTTACCGTGACAACACTACAACACTTTGCGGTCTTTTTTTTGTTTTTGTAAGTGGTCTGTCTGATATTTTATCTCTTATGATTTTTGTTATTCTAACCTGCTGACTTCTTTAACATGCTCTAAAAAAGTAAAAAAAGTAAATAAATAAAAAAAACTTTCTTTTTTGGGTCTATTTTCTTCTATTTTTCCTCTTGAATCAGATTTTTTTTTTTTACTTTACTGTACTTTTCAAGACACACACACACACACACACACACACACACACACACACACACACACACGTACCCCTTGTCCTTGGCATGTACGTCCGCTCCATGCTGCAGTAACAGCTGAACTGTCCTCACCCTGTTGTACCCCGCCGCCAAGTGGAGGGGAGTGGACTGGAGAGAGAGAGAGAGAGAGAGAGAGAGAGAGAGAGAGAGAGAGAGAGAGAGAGAGAGAGAGAGAGAGAGAGGGAGAGAGAGGGAGGAGAAACGACGTTAGATTGAGAGCTGCAGATGTTCCTGCATGTTTCTTCTCCAGCAGACAGCAGATCATCACAGCTTCATTATCATCTGTCCCGTATACAGCCACACCGCAACAAATGACAAGCTGTCCACTGATTTCATCTCGTTTCCAGACCTATCAACATTATTTCATATTTTTAGTCAAATTCTCCCACTGCACTGGCAAATAATCGGCTGGTTTCGATAAATTTCCCTTGATACTCGTCACTTCTTTCAAGAAATCATCATAAAACAATGAAGAAAATATGGAAACAAGAAACTTTCTCCAAGACAATTTGAATATGAAGTCCCGAAACTAGTTACATTCTCCTGGGAAAAAAAAAAAAACGTCAAATTTGTTGAAACCGGTAGGATTATCTGCCAGTGCAGTGAGATGATTTCACTAAAAAAAATCCTAAATGAAGCTTCATAAGTCTGGATACAAGATAAAAAATAAGTTTGTCAGTTTTTGCACTGATCTGTTTCTCAGATCTATGAGCATTTCTCTGAGACTCTGCAGGGAAAAGCGGGATAAGAACTTTCACATCACTGAATCAGTCTTCAGTGACAGAGAATGACTAGATTTTACACATAAAACTGATGCAAGTAAATTGACTGAGATGAAATGGCATCAGTTCTTTTAACAGTGTTTCCTCTATATGCTTTCAACAGGCCACTCCCCCCCGCTGCTTCAGCCAGAGCCACACCGGTGGAAAAAATGTCAAGATGATGAAATTTCATCTGGGCTCACTATTCATTCAAAACAAACATGTTACAAAACAAAAACACACAAAAATGTGTCTGAATGTCATGATATAAGACCCATTTTACAGGAGCTGATACTGGGAATAGGACTGGGAGTAAACCCACATATCGCCCCACAACAATGTAGGGAGAAACAACACTGAGATTACTGCTGTGGCTGATATAGAAACCACCAATGCAAAGGGAACAGGCTGCTGAAACAGGAAGATGCAGCACAGTGAGTGAATCCACTGAGCTCTTTAACACTGCAGACTGATCCAGAAACCCACTGAGCAAAAGACGTGATTTCAACATTGCGTCCATGCTTTAGCTCTCATATAGCCCAGGATCATTACAGCTATGTATAGACCTATTTTATACCAAGCAGTAAATACATTATTACAATGAATAAACATCTGTAAATAAAAAAAATATGCACCAGAGAAGTCCTGTAGACTAGCCTACAAGATAATTATCTGACCACAAGAAGTAATTTCAACATTGCGTCTATGCGTAGCTCTCATATAGTCCAGGATAAATTTGTCTATGTATAGACATCTAATAAACTTTCACTTTTCAACCCCATTTAAACTTAATTTAGCCTAGACAGCTATGGCCATTTAGACGTGTTTTAAACGTCTAATCAATGTAAAATTGCTCAGTGGGAAGGCAGTGCGATCTGGACAAGAGCATCAACTAAGGCCTGGATCTACTCGGTGGTGGAAAGTAACTAAGTACATTTACTCAAGTACTGTACTTAAGTACAATTTTGAGATACTTGTACTTTACTTGAGTATTTCCATTTGATGCTACTTTATACTTCCACTCCACTACATTTCAGAGGGAAATATTGTACTTTCTACTCCACTACATTTATTTGACAGCTTTAGTTACTTTTCAGATGGAGATTTGACACAATGGATAATATAACAAGCTTTTAAAATACAACACATTGTTAAAGATGAAACCAGTGGTTTCCAACCTTTTTGGCTTTTGACGTCTTACAAAAAGCAGTGTGTAGTCGGGTCACATTTCAGATGTCTATGAGTTCAGCTCCACCAAATAGTGATTTTTCCCTCTAAACCTCACATGGTTTCATTTCAATAAATGTTCAAATGATCCAATATTTCAGCAAAAATCAAAGATTAGAGAAAAAGTCCAAAAACTGAAAACAGATTGTGTATCAGAACTTAATTTTTTCTTCTTTCCTCTCCCATTAATCATCTCACGACCCCTCCGATTTATCTGGTGACCCTTTGGAGGGGCCCAACCCCTAGGTTGGGAACCACTGGACTAAACTAGCTAACTGTATATAAAGTAGTTCAAACTAGCTCCACCTCCAGCAGCTACAACAGTAACATGCTGCTTACACACTGATGCTTCAGTATTAATAATCTAATGATGTCATATATAATAAAATATCAGTCAGAGGGACCAAACCACTACTTTTACTTTAATACTTTAACTACATTTTGCTGCTAATACTTATGTACTTTTACTTAAGTAGGATTTTTCATGCAGGACTTTTACTTGTAATGGAGTATTTTTACATTGCTGTATTGGTACTTTTCCTTAAGTAAAGGATCAGAGTACTTCTTCCACCACTGGCTTCTACTAAACATTTGAGCCAGTGAAAATCAAAGTGAAAAAACCTTGTTATCTGATCTGCAGCACAGGGGATTTGTGCTCATCACGGGTCGATCTGGGCGATCTGTGTTTTGCGGTTCGGTCTAATTGCATAATGCATTTGTGGCTCTGAGGCTCTGCTGCTCCTCCAAGGTCCAGTCCAGACTCTTCCTCAGAGGAAACCCCACCATCATGCAGAGGCTTTATGTGTGCCAAGCGTTCTGGTTCACCTCCTCATATCACACCAGCACTCTTCACCTCCGCTAAATCCTGCTTCTGGTGCTTTCAGTATCCATCTTTATAGTTGAAGGAGAGTAATTATACGCACATCACGTAGGTGCAAGGCTATCAGAAAACTGTGTCAATGAAAGAAGGAGTAACGCCTGCACACTCGCTCCATGCCACAAAAGTTTAATAGTGACAACGTTTCGATCCTACTTGGATCTTCATCAGGTCAAAATGTTTGAAAAATGGAAGCGGTGTGCATGATGTATAAATATGGCTATGGTTTCCATTTTTCAATTCATTTTACTTTTGTGGCATGGAGCAAGTGTGCAGGTGTTACTCTTCTCTTTCAATATCCATCTTTATACCCATAAAACCATATGGATCAACGGTCAAACGATGAACAACAGACTCATAAAACCAGATGTTTTGGGGTTGTTTCCTTTAGTTGGTACGATTACGTTCTCAGTTGTAATGAACCGCACCGCAGTCTGCTTGGAAGCGGACTGAGACTCGCTTTCCAGGCTCAGTGGTGTTATTTGGTGCCACCAGAGTTGAA
>NW_027283038.1:25000-27500 GCF_046629955.1 Centroberyx affinis | reverse complement strand
GCATGGCAACACATCATGTCAGGCTCAGTGAAACACACCGAACACACCTTCAGATCTGCTGTAAAAACACTCAGAGTGTGTAACCTGCCGCTGTGTTATCTCCTGCTCTGCTGTGTGTGAATATATATTTCTATTTTCCTTTTACCTCTCTTGCATCCTCTTCTCTCTCTCTCTCTCTCTCTCTCTCTCTCCCCCCGACTCCAACAATCTCCTCTTTTACGAGCCTGTCAAACTGTTCCCATGACAACGGTGACTGCTAGCTGTCAGCAGTTGCCATAGCAACGAGACACTAGATCTAACCGTAACGTTGAACGGCACGCATTTGCGCCGTTTTGTTTGGTGTGTGTGTGTGTGTGTGTGTGTGTGTGTGTGTGTGTGCGTGTGTGTGCGTGTGTGTGTGTGTTTGCTTTAACTTTCCCCTGCAGCATCTGGCCCTGCTCTGCTCCCATACATCAGTAAATTCACTGCTGTGATCACGACGACATCACAGGAAACAATGGGAGAAAGTAGGTAAAATCTCCGGCTGTGTATTGTGCAAAAACATGAATAACTGCAGACCTGTAGTCAGTCAGTCAGTCAGTCAGTCGGCCAAACATCCCGTGCTGTGGATGCCCCGCAGTGTGTCCGTAATGCCCCTTCTAAAATGAACTATCCACACGGCCAGTTTGGCATGGCCTGTTTTGAACTGGCCGTTGTGCCTTAAAAGAAAGTTGCGGATTTCCTCATTTAAAACGACATGCGATGCAGCAACTAAACAAACTCACGTTTCCCAGAGTCTCCGTCTTCACGCTGGACATCAACAGTAGCGCCAGATTTCTCCCACTCCCGCAAATATATATGTAACGTTAACGTAAACATTAACAGCTAATTATTAATTAAACTGAGAGGGAGAGAGAGAAGCCATCGCTAACTGCTAAGCTATCGCTAGCTGATAAGCTATCGCTAACTGCTAAGCTATCGCTAGCTGATAAGCTAAGTAACTAGCAGATCTGAAAGGCGTGTAAACAACTGTGGGATTAGAGAGAAAGTGGCTAAAAGGAGAGAGCTATGAGTGCTTGAGCAGAACTACAGCGGGTAATTAGCCGCTGTAATGAAGAATATAGCAAAATTAACCGGGTTGAGATCAGCAAAAACGCTATCAGTAGCCTGCATATGAGGCGTTTAGGGAACATCAGTAAATTGTAGCGTCTACCGATAGTCTGCATGTGAGGCGTTAAGGGGACATCTGTAATTTGTAGTTACAGAAAATAACCTGAGTTACACTTATGTTATCGTGTGTTACGGACATGTAACTAACTTTGCAGTCTGAGCCATCTGACATATGAGCTGTACCACACTGCAGGCCAAAGTGGCCTTGCCCTAAAAATGACATAATTCCAGGCCTGAGTCAGTCAGACAGTCAGTCAGTAAGACAGTCAGTCAGTCAGACAGTCAGTCAGTAAGACAGTCAGTCAGTAAGACAGTCAAACTGTGGGGTTCTTGGTGTTCCTTGGCTTCATGCCATGGACTGATGCCCCAAATAATGGAAGAAAAAGTTTTCTTCTCATAGAAAGATTTACAGGCTTTTTAAAAAAAAAAAAAAAAACAACTAAAAAAACAAAGGCACAGACAGTTGGCCCCTGATGTTTGGCATCTTCTTGGGTCTGTAATTGTTTTAGCGTAGTCTGATTTTAAAGCTTTAATGTCTAATATATATTTGCCTTGATTCATGTCATTACCTCAAACAGTCTATCTCTGTTTGTTGTTTGGATGTTTTGGGAGCATGGGACTGAACTGAATGGGTTGGTTATTATAAATGTGGTCTTCAGCTCAGGTCTCTGAAACAACAGAGATTTGGATCTTAAAGAGACTAAATAAAGGATTCAATCAATCAAACCCTGGCACTATATTACCGCTTGTGGTTATAGTGATTTATTCGATTGAAAAAGAAACAAAGCTCATTTATTTTGAAGTTGAGGTTAAAAAGAGGCTTGTTTACCTGTAAAAGAGCTGTGAGTTGTGATTGGTTTACAAATTTCTAAAGAACTTATTCAAAAACCTTTTGAATAACGTTTGAATAAAATCAAAATGTAGACTTTTCTGAAGTGTGTGTTGGATTTGTGTTTCTGCTGCGTCAGTCCAGCAGGTGGACGCACTGACAGGATGAGGAGTGTCAGCCGGCTGGATCAATAAAACATATTACCACATCTTTGTGTTATTCCTCTGACTGCCACACACACACACACACACACACACACACACAATACGCTGCTGCTGACAGCTCTGCCTAGCCAACAGCCTGGAAGATAAATAACCTAGAGTTTGCCTGCTCATCTTATGCTTTCCACGCACACACACACACACACACACACACGCACACGCACACACACACATACACACACACACACACACACACACACACACAGATATCTCAGCCATCAGCTGTCTGTCTGCTCTGCCTCCCAGCCAAACACAGTGCAGTGAGACTTTTCCGAGCAGCTCTGGTCTTAGGGCTGGGCGA
>NW_027283038.1:2500-20000 GCF_046629955.1 Centroberyx affinis | reverse complement strand
CGCCGCAACGCAACGAGTCAAAATGATCCGCTTTCTCCACTGCAAGCAGCGCTCTGACTGCTCCACTGTCTGTGTGAGGACGTCTACTCTGCTTTGGTTTGGTCCAATCACATTCAGCGTCCCGTCATCTCCATGACAGCGGTGGGTCGCGGACGCGACGTCATACTGTAGAGCCACACTTTTTTTTTCAAACTTTATTTTTTACAAGAGAAGAGAACAAAGACCGGTGTAATGAAGTTGACAGCGCAGCTCGTTTCGTCAGCTGTTAGCTACTAGCCTAGATTTGGAACGTGAATCAATCTAAAATGGCGTGTTCAAAGGTGGCCAGCCTACAGCAGTGAGTCTGCATTCTCAACAATGAACACGGTGAAGAACGAGCACCGCAGCCGACTCACCAATGAACACTTGCATCAGTGTCTCTGCCTGGTCATCACACCTTTTGTGCCAAAGTTCAAAGTCTTGGCAGCAGACCAAAGGTGCCACTTCTCTCATTAAGCAACAGTGTTTGACACAATGTACAATAGTTCTGGACTTATTTGGACTTTGATTCTTAGGATGGTTTGATTCACCTTTGGTGGCTGGGTGTGTGAACCGGGTTTGGGGGATGGGGATAATGGGGAAATGGTGATTTGTAGCTTTAATTTAATTTAATTTTATATGTAATTTTATGTTTTATTTAATTTAATTTTATATCATTTAATTTTATATTATATATATTTTATATTTAATTTTATATTATTAATTTAATAATTTAATTATAATTCGTTAAAAGCTTGACTGACCTTAATAAACGGACCTTTGTCTAATTGAAAATTTTCTTTGTGGACCTTTAAGATTTGTATTTGAGTACCCCTGCTCTAGATGATACAGCTGTGCATGAATGTGTGTGTGTGTGTGTGTGTGTGTGTATTTTCTAAGTCATAATAATAATAAATTTGATTTAAGAGCGCCTTTCTCAGACTCACGGACACTTTACATATTTCAAGGGTTCAAAAATCAGAAAAATCAAGTTAAAAAATCAGGTAAGCTACAAGAAATAAAAAAAGAGGATAACGGGGCAGATGAAATTATACAAGTTCATATGTGCATGTGTGTGCACATCCTCTCCATGACAGCTGTGTGTGTGTGTGTGTGTGTGTGTGTGTGTGTCAGTTCCCTTGCATTGGCTGATCATGTTTACATGCACACAAAAAAATTGATTGTAATGCAATTAAGACAATAATGGGAGTAAGGTGGGACTCATGTAACTATACTCTGATTATGTTATTGTTAGTGTTAATATGCTTTTAGCTGGAGAAAGTGCAACTGCAGTAACATATGTGGAGATTTTACTGCCATTAATAGAGACCAGTCTGAACATGTGTACACCTTAACTGCATTTCTATGAAGTATAATAATAATCTGCCACATTTTAATATAAATAAATGTCTGTCCATCACGGATTGCTACAACTCAACAGTGATCCACATTATATCCAGTTGATGAAAGCTTCTCCATTGTCTGTTCAAGAACAAAGAAAAGAGAAACTCAAACTGCAGCAACAGAAAATCCAAGGAAAAAGAAACAGGAAAGGAGGAAACTAAAAGAAAAAACCTAAGTGAAAGCAGAGTGAGCAGCCTGTCAAAGATGAAAAACACTCCAGGATGAGGAGCGATGCAGATGTGGCTGTTTTTTTTTTTTCTTTTCTTTTAGACTTTTAGGTTCCGCTGTTGCTCATCTGAGCCTCAGTCTTCATCTGCATGTTGTGTGAAACACCAAAGCAACGAGCAAAGCTGTCGCAAAAACCGAGAGCAACAAGAATTGCCTTGATGGAAAGGCAAAGGTTTTGGAAAGGAATTCATACATAGGGTCAACTTCACTATTTATATTTGTCTAAGAAACTCATGTCAAGCATTTAAGCAGAAGCCTTTAGATCAAAATGGCTTTAAGAGAATGAGAAACACAGAACATTCAGTCAGGTGTCCAGACTGGTGACTGGTAGTGTATATATTTTGTTTTCCCTATACAAATATGCATCCATTTAAATGACAATTTATAAGAGACAAGTTGAGAGATATTTGTTTGTGTCTCTTATTTATGGATCGTTTATGGTCTTTTTCTCTTTTATCGGCATTTTATTCTCTCTTTATCGGCTTTTTATCATCTTTTTATCGTCTTTCTATTGTCTTTTTACGTACTTTTATCTTAACTCTATCTTAATTTTATTCTATTATTTTATTTATTTTGGTTTTCAAAATACCACCATATACCACTATTTACTTGAATATTTGCTCTTTTCCACCTCTGACCTCCTATGAATTTAATCCCTGTTTATTATTGTTTTATTGCCTTTTAAATTCATAATTTGAGTATTCTGCTTTTATTTTGTCTGTCAAAGCACTTTGTAAAATCTATTTTTAAAGGTGCTATATAAATAAAGTTCTTATATTACTATTATATTATACACTCATTTGTCAATAATAGTGAGTCCGGTCTCTCTCCATATGGGACCATCGAGTTCTGGACCTTCAAATTTCAGTGTTTCTGTTCTCTTGCATTTGTTCTCTGCATCTCCAGGAGCTTGTGTGTGGGCAGATGGGAAGGTTTCCCCCGGGGGTTTCACCTGGGCCGGTCCAGCGGTAACACCCCTTTACCAAACGACGGGAGCGGCGGTGATGCGGCGGCACAAGCCTCAGCCGAGTGTCATCGACAGCGCTGAAGCACCGCGATCGTAACAGAGAGAGAACAGACTCCTCAAGGCCGTCACGCCATCCACACGACAGCTACCAGAGCGAGAGTGTCGAGAGAGAGAAGCGTCCTTCAGCCACGTAAGATTAAAATTTACAATAGAAACGAGGCCGATCACTCCAGCAGCTCCCTGATTATCCCGAGAGTTGGCATGGCAACCGACACATCACAGCTTGCTGTGTTTTCTGGGAATTATCAGCACGGTTGAAAAATGTCTTTGACCAATCAGATTGCTTAGATGAAACGACCTGCTTGATAATTTGCGTCCACACACCCGTGACCAGAGTTGCTCTACTGCTGAATATCTGTGGCAGGGTCAGAAATTAACAGGGGCTTCGGGCAAAAATCCACTTCAAAGTTCATAAAATGCCCATGAATTAAAAAAAATAATTAGGAGTAATAATTAGGAGTTCCTATTTTTACACAGTTTTGTCGCTGAACTGTCAAAACAGTAATAAGGGAATGTAACTACTGTCCCCTGTGGGCCACCGTAGATAATTTGTGTGGGGAGCCGCTGACCAGGGGAACTTGGCGGTGTGTTTTGGGCAAACAAAATGAAGCGGTTGTTGATCAGAAAACAACTGAGCGCACAGCCTGAAGCAGGAGAAACTGTTGTCACCACACAGCCAGCAGGAGAAGAAGATGTTGACCCCACACAAACCACCGCAGCAAGGACAAATAAAACAACCAACATGGTAAAAAAAAAAAAAAACCCTCAACAACGGAGGAGTGGAAGATGGACTGGTTGAGGACAGAGAGGGGAAGAGAGCAGCTGGGGGGGAAAATATTTTGTTCGTTCTTTGCTAATGTGGTAAAATGCAACCAAAAGTATTACTTAGACAAATGTTTCTAAGACAAATATAAATAGTGAAGTTGATCCTATGTATGAATTTCTTTCCAAAGCCTTTTGCCTTTCCATCAAGTTAAAGGGCGGCTGCTTTAAAGAATCTAAAATATAAGATAGTTTTGATTTGTTTGACACTTTTTTGGTCGCTGCATAATTCCATTTGTGTTATTTCATAGTTCTGATGTCTTTACTGTTATTCTAAAATGTGGAAAATAGTAAAAATACAGAAAAATGTGGTGTCCAGACTTTTGCCTGGTAGTGTATATTGGTGCACTAATATATCGGTGCAAGTCTAATGAAGACGTGACGTTCAGCCAGAGGAAAAACCCAAAGGCATGAACTGAGTGAACTGACTCCACTGCTGCCGTAACTAACAGGTAAAACACCATCAGGTGGTCGGTCCTGTGTGTGTGTGTGTGTGTGTGTGTGTGTGTGTGGAGACGGTCGAGCGGTTAATTCCCCCGTTAAGACCGTGTCGAATCAAATCCTGACAGACAATTTCTCTCCTGTGTCTCCCTATCTGCTTCCCCACTACATAAAGAATTAAGTTATTAAAAAACGAGCGGACTGCAGACTCTCGAAAAAGAAATCGCCAGTTCGTCATATCTCTACGGACCCCTTGAAACACTCAGAAGACCCCCGAGGGAGACCCAAGCCCTATTTTTGCAGCGGCAGAGCAGCTGTGTGTGTTCCTGTGGGCTTGGCAGGCGGCAACACGGCGGCCTGCAGGGACGACTCCCGTTAAAACAAACACCAGACAGCAGGCTGGTTCCCGTCCAGTTAAGCATCCCAGAGACTCATCAGTAAGAACACCGCTGTGTGTGTGAAGCAGGGGGTCTCAACCTGGGGCTCGGGACACATGCGGGACGCGCGAGGGGATTTTAAGGTCACAAAATGATTTCTATTAAAGTGAACATGATATATCAGTACAGTGTTTCGCTTCCGTTTGGCAATTTATTTTGGTGTTATTGACATTTCATTTAGCAAGCCCAGGAGAGCTGAACAATTAAGTTGAAAAAGAATCCACAACGCAATATGATCTTTCCAATTTCCAAATCGCAGGGGCTGCAATTAATTTCTTCAGAGACTGGTCCAAACTGGATTTGTGAACAAGTAGTTTTAGAGCTGAAAGTACTCTGTGGTCCAGGAAAAAATGTGTGATAATATGAATCAGTTTAAATCGCAATATTCTGTCAAATAATCACAATTAAAATATTTTGTCAATATCTTTCAGCCCTAAAGCCCAGTGTGTTTTTTCAGGTCCTGAAGTCTCACTGTGACATCAGCTGACTGTTAAACTCCCGACTAATCAACCGATCATCGCTACTTTAATTACAAATGTGTGTCACCTCCTCTACATGTCAAGTAGGCATATGGTTTTAATAGGATAAAAACTTGGTAAGAGCATCATGAGTTTGATTTCTATAATCAGTTTCAACTTCAATCATTCCATACAAATTCAGAAAACAGAATTTAAATTCAGTCGTCTGCTGGAACAAATCTCATCACTTTCAATCTGAGTCATTTACACAAACACAAGATCTCAAGTCAAGACTTTAGAAACCTTTTCAAGTCATCAGAGTACAAGTCAGAGTCAAGTCCCAAGTCACCAGAACCCAAGTCAAGCCAGGTCTCAGGCCTTCTCTTCATGCATCAAGTCAGGTCTCGAGCAATTAAAACTGTGACTCGAGCCCCCACAGAAGAACAGGAAGCTTTCCTCATAACGGAGCTGCTTGACAGAAAACAAGAAGAAACAGACTCTACAGTATGAATTCAATCAGAAACTGAGCTGGAAACCCTGCAGTCGTCCCAGCGTTACACGGCTGTCTCTCTGCTGCTGCTTTTCCCCAAAACAAAACGTAGGAGCGCCTCTGACTGGCTGCACAGACGGTGATGAATCCGTCCGTCCAGAAAAGGTTCAGCTGGTTGAACTTTCTGTCCATCAAAATGGAAATCTGACTGACGGAGCGTCATCAGTCTGTCTTGACAACAGACAGCTGTCAGTGGAAATGAATTGAACAGAACAGAGACGGACAGACACAGTGGATCAGAGTGGCTGCATCATGGGGTTTTTTTTTAAAACACTGACCAAACCACCAGATCTGAACGCCAGCTTTGTGCATCACAACACCCAAAATGACTCTCTCATTACATCTGAACCTCAAACATATAACTTCTAACAAATGCGAACACACATCCACTTTATAAAGAATATCTCCAGCTTCTTAGATTCTTCTGTTCCAGTGAAAAAGCAGAGAAAGCAGCACTTCAGCTATTCTTTATCACACTATAAAGCAAGGAATCTCTGTTTGTATGTGTGTGTGTGTGTGTGTGTGTGTGTCCTTCGCATATCTGGAGAACCGTTCGTCCGATCGACTTCACACTTGTCGGGTGTATTGCTGGGGACCCAAGGACGTGCGGTGTCGGATTTGGACACGCGACACGTTCAATATTAATAAACTTTGAATAAACAGGCGAACAGTGCTCTGTGCAGCAGCGGGGCTCAAAGCAAATGACTGATGAAATTCACTCTAGACCCCAGTAGAACTCTAGAATGTTGCTGCAGTCCACTGGGAATTTTCACTTAAATCAGCATTTTCTTGCTCATTCCAAACAAACAGCTGTATCTCAAAAATAGAAAAGAAGTTTTTCCATTTAAAAAAAAACACAACTTCCCCTTTAATTTGGTACCAAATACATGGCAAGGCGATGCAGGGCGTCTCCTTACTAGGGCTGGGTATCGTTTAAAAAAATTACGATACCAGTACCAATACCAGTACCCGTAAAGTGATACCGATACCAATAGAGTACTCTTCATTCGATACCTTTTTTTTTTTTTTTTTTACGTTTTGGTGGCATCTCGGCACGCTGGACTGCCAACTCCGTCACACACACACCGCGCTCGACTTCACCACCACAGACTGTATGGGCTGTAGCTGCTGCGGTAGCGGGCCAATCACACGTCGCGTTAAATCGAAGAACGCTTGCGGTTATTGGCTGCGAGCAAAACCATACAAATAGTCATTTCTTTCTAGATCTGTGTACAAAAAGTATCGAATGCAGGTGTCGTTTGACTGGAGACGTTTTGATACTACTTGGTACTGGGTTATTTCAGAGTACCGATACCCAGCCCTACTCCTTACTTCAGTGTCATTCACAGTATGACCAAAAAATAGGTCCTTCCTATCTTGGCTAACGATAAGCTTTCAAAATACATAGAAAACCTCCAGTGCCTCAGCCCACACACTAATAAGATCAGACAGTAATAGTCGCCAAACAAATATGGAAAAAGCTGCCAAACTTAAATGGATAAAAGTCTCTGCGACCCGGTCAGTCCTCCTACCGACTCTTCGGCGCACTGCCTCCCGGAAAACAGCGTGAGAGCCAGGTAGGTCCAGCTGGTTAGTGAAGCTGATCTTATGTCTTGTTTTATCGAGCGAGAACAAGCGATTTCCATCAGAAGACTTCAACTCACACTGTCTTCGTAACTTTCCACTACACCCGGTGGGTCAGGTTCTGTCTCACAGCACAGTCTGACAGCTTCCAGAAGGTTTTAAAAGCCGGCGGAGACATTTTTAGGACGACTAAACCCGGGGAAAACCAAACGTCTCAGTGTCACCAGATACATTTTCCGGTCCCGGTTCATCGATGACAACTTGAAGTATATATAAAACAAAGTTGATAACTCGATTATCAGTCAATTTTTTTTTTTGCGCTATAGTGAACTACAGAACGGGTGCTCTCGGGCGCTATGGGGGTCTAGAGCAGTGGTTCTCAATGCGGGATCCGGGGACCACCAGGGGTCCTTGAGGGGGTTCCAGGGGGTCCCAGGCAAATTGCTGAATTGTTAAACTTCACTATTGTTTCATTTACAAGAAATTAACACAATTAGAACACAATTAGAATGACTATTTTGATCATAGTTTCTCTGTTATCTCTCTACCTACAATACAGATAGTCATGGAATTCTGGATGAAAGCATATCTAGAAATAAAAATATTCTCAGATTTGGGTTCGAGAGAAAAAATCTCATCAAATAGGGGTCCGTGGCCCAAATGTGGACTAAATTAGGGGTCCTTGAAATGAAAAAGGTTGAGAATCACTGGTCTAGAGGGTTAACATTCACTGCAGTAAAGCCTCACAGTCCTGCTGGTCTCAGTGACAGCTGTGTGAATTTTTGCAGGTTGTCCAGAGGTGATGTTGTTCAGCATGAGAGTCAATTCACCTCTCCATCTATTCCTTTTAATGGACTTTATTAATGTAACCAGCTGCCAATGAGAGCATGTTTTGACTTAAAGGGATAGCCAACTAAAATATGCAATTTCTCATTAAACATTTTTTTCAGTCGTCGTTGGTGTAAAAAAACAACATGAATCTGAGAGAATCTGAAGCCGATCAGCTGATTTGTCAGTTTTGCTGCGGATTAAAAAAGACTTTCACACGTCAGAGTGGGAAATCCAATCAGAAGGGCCGTGTGTGTGTGTGTGTGTGTGTGTGTGTGTGTGTGTGTTTCTGTGTTTCTCATGTGGAAATGGGATAGCTTTCCTTTGTGGATGTGTGTGGGTGGCTGAGCACTCGATGTCTCATTCCCTCAACAGCCTCTCTCTCTCTCTCTCTCTCTTTCTTTCTCTCTCTCTATCTCTCTCTCACTCACTCACACACACACACAAAGAAGGAACCGTCTCCGCTGTCATTTCTCAAATAGATTTGGTTGTTTGTTGTTGTTGTTTGTTCAGGATTTTTCACGGCTTATTTTGGGGTCAAATAGCTCCGATTCATGTCTTATGGGATATTGTTGTTTCTCTGCTATATTTTTTTCCCTGTGGTCCTCTCTCTCTCTCTCTCTCCCCCTCCCCTCTCTCTCTCTCTCCCTCTCTCTCTCTCTCCCCCTCTCTATCTCTCTCTCTCCCCCTCTTTCTATCTCTCTCTCCTCCCCTCTCTCTCCCTCTCTCCCTCCCCCTTTCTTGATCTCTCTCTCTCCTCCTCTCTCTCTCTCCCTCTCTCTCCCTCTTTCTATCTCTCTCTCTCCCTCTTTCCCTCTCTATCTTTTCCTCTCTCTATCTTTCTCCCCTCTCTCTCTCCCCCTCTCTCCCTCTCTCTCTCTCTCTCTCTCTCCCTCTCTCTCTCTAGGGTAGAGAGAAGCTCGCTCACCCAGCTATAGTTTCACCATAGAACATGTAGCAGCCAAAAGCTCCATGTTATTCCAGTTATTGAATGTTAGGAACACTCAGGTCTTGGTGGAGGATGAACACGGAAAAAAATAACATTTCTAACTTGGTGGAGCGTCCTTTTAAAACTGCAAAACAGCACCAGTTGGATGGATTTGTAACCCAAATGACTCTCCTAAGGAAAACCCCCTGTGACGAGTGTGTTATTACTGCATTACTGTGTTCATGAGTGTGTGTGTGTGTGTGTGTGTGTGTGTGTGTGTGTGTGTGTGTGTGTGTGTCTACTTGTGTGAGCGTGCTTTGCTCTTACCTTGCGGCCGTCGCTAGCGTGGCAGTTGACGTTGAGCGGAGTGAGCAAGGCCATCAGCTTCTCCTCATTTCCACTCCTGCAAACACACACACACACACACACACACACACACACACACACACACACACACACACACACACACACACACACAGAGGACAGACAACATCCACCATGCACAGGATTAACACTATTACTCAGCAGGAGAGACTGGGGTTAGACAATTAGGGAGAATGAGATAAGAAGAGAGAGATTGATAGGAAAAAGAGGGAGAAAAGAGAAATCTCATCTGCTAAAACAGACGAAAAGAGTTTTTTTGGGGGCGGGGGGGGGGTAGAGAGTGTGTGTGTGTGTGTGTGTGTGTGTGTGTGTGTGTGTGTGTGTGTGTGGTGTGTGGGGGGGGGGGGGGGGGGGGGGGTGATTAAACCTGACTACAACAACTAAACCAAAAACCTAAAGTAAAAGAAAAACCACAGAACAGTTTGATTCTTTGAGTCCAACTGAAGGATTTCTTGTTTATGTTTTGTTGAACAGCGCTTCCTGGTTCGCGGGGCCTGCTGCCCCGGCATTGGACGGCCACCAGGAAGTGTTGCCAAGGCAGCGGCCAATCAGAGCATCACCCCTGATAACAGGCGTAAAGGAAGAAGCTGTCAGATGGAGAGAAAAGGATTTATTCTTCCCTTCACTGTGTTCCCTCCTCTCTTCTTTTATTTTCCGGAGGGGGGGGGGCCTCTCCTCCTCTCTCCACTCCTCTCTCTCCATCTTTATCTCTTTCTCTCCATCCATCCGGCCAAATCCGTCTCTCCCCTCATTCAACCCCTCACTCTTTCTGCATCTATTTTCCTCTCCAACCTCCATTATCTCCTCCTTCTTGCTCTCCACCCCCTTCCTCTCCCTTCCCTTTATTTAGACTCCGTCTCTTCTCTCGTTCAAGCCCTCCACCTCTAGTTTCTTCCTCTTTTCTCTCCCTTTCCTCTTTCTTTCTTTCCTTTCTTTCTTTCAACTCCTCTCCCCATCTCCTTCCGCTGGCACCCTAAAACAAGAGATCCTTCATTTGGATGCAAACAACATCTCAAGGTTTAGCTAGGGGCCAGGGCCATGGTGTGTGTGTGTGTGTGTGTGTGTGTGTGTGTGTGTGTGTGTGTGCGTGTGTGTGTGTGTGTGTGTGTGTGCTAGTCCGTCGAATGGATACATGGGCATTTCAGCTTAGTGTGTAATCAATTGAGGATGATATGAATCGAATAAAAAGACAAAAACATAAACAAAACTAATGATAATCGAAGTTTGAAAAAGCCTGTTTTTCTCCCACTTTCAGAGGTGGAAGGAGGTGGATTTACTCAAGTTCTGTACTTCAGTCCAGTTTTGAGGTTCTGGCACTTTACTTGAGTATTTCCATTTTGTGAGACTTTCTACTTTTTCTCCACTACATCTCAGAGGGAAATCTTGTTCTTTTTCCTCCACTACATTTATCTGCCGGCTGGAGTTATCGGTTACTAGGGATGCCGCGATTGATCGGCCAGCAATCGGAAACGGCCGATATTCAGTATAAATATGAGATCGGAGATAGAGCTGCAACGATTAATCGATTCATCGATTAGTTGTCAACTATTAAATTAATCGCCAACTATTTTGATAATCGATTAATCGGTTTGAGTAATTCTTTAAGAAAAATAAGTCAAAATTCTCTGATTCCAGCTTCTTAAATGTGAATATTTTCTGGTTTCTTTCCTCCTCTATGACAGTAAACTGAATATCTTTGGGTTGTGGACAAAACAAGACATTTGAGGACGTCATCTTGGGCTTTGGGAAACACTGATCCACATTTTTCACCATTTTCTGACATTTTATAGACCAAACAACTAATCGATGAATCGAGAAAATAATCGACAGATTAATCGACAATGAAAATAATCGTTAGTTACAGCCCTAATCGGAGAATTCCGATAATGCTTTAATAGTCGCCGATTGCAAAAATTGATCGATGACGCAAAACACCTGAGCCATTTCTCAGCGGAGTCGGTGTCATTGTCACATGCTAACTCACCTCACAACATGTCGGCGGTGTGGATGTTGATTAAAAACACAAATCTTCATGGACAACCAGTAAGGTCACAGTCCGTCACGCCCGCTCCTTCCCCTCATTTAACTCTCTGCTTATTTAATGCATCAGTTCATCTCATGCCATGTGTGTTTGTTTCCATAACGCTCTGCACTCTGCAGGCCGTCCGGAGCTGAACTGGACGACGGTCCAGACCCTAACAGAGGAGAGGCAACTGAAAAGTCTCATTTCTCTCTCTCTTAACAACATTCACTTCTACAAAAACAAAGACTGAAATGGATATATATCTTCGGAGGGAGTCTCCATTTATTTAACTGACTCAACAACACAGGCGAGTGGCAGCAGTCTGAGTCTTGTTGTGCTACCTCGAACGCACATGGTTTTGTTTACATAATGATCAAGTAAATATTGAGGTAGGAAAAAAGAAAATGTGGATACTTTTTAACCAGGACTCAATTTGAAGGATGAAATTATGTAAAATGGAAACTGTTAGAATAAGGTTTTACACGCAAAACATACGATAAGCTCATAAAACATGTTGCATTGTTAGAGTTTAAACTCCCCGACAGTATATGGAGCAGTTAGACCGACAACATTAAAATACTTGTGACAGGTTCATGCTTCAATAATTTAACTCTCTGACAGAATGACGACTTTTACTTTTCATACTTCAGTTCATTTTACTGCTAATACTTCTATACTTTTACTTAAGTAAACTTTGAATGCAGAACTTCTACTTTTAGTATTTTTCCATCATGGTGTTGCTGCTTTTACTGAAGTAAAGGATTTGAGGACTTTTTCCACCGCTGCCCATTTTATCCATTTGATCTTGGCCACAGTGGCTCATTCAACACTTTTGAACTTGAACTGTATGAATATTAAAACATGAGATATGGAATAGGAGAGCTGATGCGGTAATCCGTGACTGACTTTTACAGACTCCAAAATATTTCTGGGAGCTTTTTTACATCCTAATGAGCTTTATTTCCTTTTGAAATATTTCGAGGTTGGAAAAAAAAAAAAAAAAAAAAAAATACTGCAATCCCTCCACCCGCCCGTCACATCCCTCTCTCTGATGTCTTCCTCCTCTGCTCTAATATATTTATCTCCCAAAGTAAAAACAAAAAGACCACACCAACCTAATTTTAAGATCACAGGGACATTTAGTTACATGTGATGTCAGTGTGCTTTGCTCTGACCTGATCTGAAGCATATTCTACTGTATAGAGAATATTCTACTGTCGATCTGAATATGAGCATCAGCTAAAAACCTGTAATTTAATGTCATTTTGTCACAGCAGCAGAAGATATGGTTCAAGAAATGTGCTCATATCCCTGTAAAATCACCAGGGTACAGTGGGGAAAAAAGTCCCAAAAAGTCAGTCTGCCCTTCAGTGACATGAACCAGCTCCAAGTTATGACTCCTGATAAAAAAAATCACCATGTTCATGTTCACAAATCTGAACTAAAGATCACAGACTCCCTCAAAGACTGACTGTTTGATTTGTTGAGGAAGTCATGGAAAAGTTCCTGTACTAAGCGCAACATTTCTATATGTGACCTTTGACCCTTCAGATGTAGATGAATCAGATGAAACTGTACAGTAACATCTTGTGTGTTTCTCACTGAACTGAGTCTGGAATGTGCAGACGCCCAAATCTCACAGAAACACAAAATAACAACTTGCTCACCTCTTATTACACCTCTCCTTAAAGTGCTGCAACTATAATATCACTGGTTGTTCTGTATTGTTCACGTGACTGCATAATTTTTGACCAATAGCTTTATTATATTCTATCTGTCTTAACATAATCATGAATATTCAAAACTATAAAACATTGTAACCATCCAGATTTGGAGTTCCTTGACTTGTCTCATCCAGAGTTTTCTTCCATTTAAAGAGATCTCAACTAACTGGATTGATTTAGATTGAATATCTAAATATCACTTAGCCTGGTTAAATCCTAACCTGACTCGCCAGATGGTTTGTTACACAGAACCATCTGGGAAGTCGTCATTGGAAACTGTTTGGAAAAGGGCAGGCACTTTCAAAAGATACTTGGCAGGTGATTGGCTGAACCATCTGTCTATCACCGTCTATCACGGGCTAACTTCAACCAATCAGATCAACGAACCATATAAACAAACTCTTGCCGAAGCCGGTCGGGAGTTCAGAAATAACTGATGTTATAGCGGCATTTATGCTAGCCTCTTAAGGAGCCGCCATTGTTGTGAAGGAACAGTCGCTTCTCGCTGTCATCACACCTAAGCCCCGCCCCCTAGCTGCCCTCAGAGGACGCTGATTGGTCCGCACCGCTGTGGTTCGGCCACAAGCGCATAACTTGAAGCCCGGCAAGATGGATTCTCGCGTGATCGTGATCTCGCGAATCCAGCTGCCTTGCCAAGGTAAGTTAAATTCACACCTGACATTAAAATGTGTCTCCAGTATACACAGTGAATTCGGATTTCTCTTTCCTGCACCAAAATATAGATTTTCATATAGATTTTCTATGCTAGTCACTTTAGCGAGTAACATTAAGAAATATTTAGGCCCCAAAAACTGACAGTAAAAACCTTATGGTGATTGTTCCTCATCCATAAGTATCCTGACAATCCATTTTTGACAGAAACATTACTATCAGAGCTGCTGCTCCTGTTTGACTTGATGACTTTTCAGGGGAAGAAATTAACTTTTTATCAGATTTAGGGCTGCAACTAACGATTATTTTCATTGTTGATTAATCTGTGGATTATTTTCTCGATTCATCGATTAGTTGTTTGGTCTATAAAATGTCAGAAAATGGTGAAAAATGTGGATCAGTGTTTCCCAAAGCCCAAGATGACGTCCTCAAATGTCTTGTTTTGTCCACAACCCAAAGATATTCAGTTTACTGTCATAGAGGAGGAAAGAAACCAGAAAATATTCACATTTAAGAAGCTGGAATCAGAGAATTTGGACTTATTTTTCTTAAAAAATTACTCAAACCGATTAATCGATTATCAAAATAGTTGGTGATTAATTTAATAGTTGACAACTAATCGATTAATTGATTAATCGTTGCAGCTCTAATCAGATTTTTTCCCCTTGTTCTGATTTTTAGGGGCATTTTGGTCTTTTTGGGGAACAATTTTACAGAAATAATATATTTACATTACATATTGGCAAAATAAACACTCAATTTGTACTACTAAGATTTCATTTATTTTAAATCCTAATGCACCACATGTTTCTACTGCTTCAGGCTGCGTGCTCGGTTCTTTTCTGATCAAAAACAGCTAAATTTTTCTCCCCCAGAATGCACTGGAAAGAAGAATCGCCTGGTCAGAGACTCCCACAAACTACCTACGGTGGCCTATGAGGGACAGCAATCGCATTCACACCTGAATATTTCACAACTCAGCCAATAAAATGTGAACAGGGTGTAATGCAAAAAAACAACGAGTATGCCTAATTATCATGGGCATTTTTTTTGATGAACTTTCACATTTTTGCCCCTCGTTGATCTCTGACCTGGTGCACTTCCTGGTTGGATTGCTATAAATCGATTAGAGACACATCTCATTCACACCTTACTGTTAACTCTGACCACCTGCAGATTTGGTTTTGGGTGATTTGGGATCTTCAGTGCATCTTGGTTACATTTGCACCTGGACTTTAGGCATTTTATGCTTCGTCTCAATGCAGCCCTCTCACCAAGGATGCATGTTACTGGCGTTATGAGGTCACAGATACACAACGGCCTTCTGGGTAGTTGCGGATTACAGCTGACTCATTAACGTTCTCATCAGTCTCTCTCTCTCTTTATGCCTTTTAGCTTCACAGAGTAATTAGCTGAAGCAGATATTTAGATTTGGATTGGCTTAATGACAAGATAAAAATAGATGTGTGGTTTGAATGGGAATCTCTGAATGGGTTTCTCCTGCTTGGCCTCAGCTGTGTGTGTGTGTGTATCTACAGGAATAGGATGTAAACTCTATTTACTTATAAATAAATAATAAGGAAAATAAATCTTCTGCAATTCAAACATCAGAGATCATTTTCAAATATGGTCTCCGATGTCTGAATTGATGTCTGTTTGTTTTTTACCCAGGTGTAAGTTATGTATTATGAGGGATTTTATTTTTAAAGTAAAAAAAACGTTAATAGTTCAAACACCTGGAGACCGATCTCAAACAGGTGAACATCATGTGAGTCCTGTTTTAGAGTGAATTTTAACTCTAAGGGCGTTTTCACACCTACAGTTCGTTTGCTCTGGTCTGAATCAGTTGATGAGTTTGTAAACTTGGAGCGTTTTCCCCTTGCCAAAACCAAAATGCATCACTACAAACCATGTGAGAACGTTCACTCCGCTTATTGGTCAGATGTGTCTGGGGCGGGAGCAAGAAAGTAAATACAGGAAGAAGGTCCTGTGTTCTGGACTAGTGCACATTGCTCTGCAACATGGAGCAACGGCAGAGTTGGCATTTGCTCATAACTGTTGTAATTATCTGGGAAATATACCAGGCAAGACTGTACCAGCAGAATGCAGAATGCACTTTGAGGAAACGTCTTGACAATGCTATACTGGCTATACCTGCTGTACCTGCTGTACCTGCTATAACTGTTATACCTGCTATACCTGCTATACCTGCTATAACTGTTATACCTGCTATACCTGCTATACCTGCTATAACTGTTATACCTGCTATACCTGCTATACCTGCTATAACTGTTATACCTGCTATAACTGTTATACCTGCTATACCTGCTATACCTGCTGTACCTGCTATAACTGTTATACCTGCTATACCTGCTATACCTGCTATAACTGTTATACCTGCTATACCTGCTATACCTGCTATAACTGTTATACCTGCTATAACTGTTATACCTGCTATAACTGTTATACCTGCTATACCTGCTATACCTGTTATACCTGCTATACCTGCTATACCTGCTATAACTGTTATACCTGCTATAACTGTTATACCTGCTATAACTGTTATACCTGCTATACCTGCTATACCTGTTATACCTGCTATACCTGCTATACCTGCTATAACTGTTATACCTGCTATACCTGCTATACCTGCTATACCTGCTATACCTGGCTATACCTGCTATACCTGCTGTACCTGCTGTACCTGCTGTACCTGCTATACCTGCTATACCTGCTACAGGAGCCATTTAGCTCAAACTTGGGGAGTAAATTGAGTACACCTGGTAGTTGGGTCGGATCGAGGTCGGATCACGTTCCCACCACAAACGAACCGCTCCAGAGTTTGTTCAAGACCGGACCTAGACCGCCTCCTCTAAAGGGTCTCGGTGCGGTTGTTTCGGTCCGCACCCGAGTGTGATTACTGTGTTCACACCTGACCAAACTAATCTCACCGAGAGGGGAAACGAACCGGAGTCCGATTTAACCGGACTAAAAGCGCAGGTGTGAAAACGCCCTAAATCCTGATCTGATTCAGCTGCATCGCCACCGGACATTTTCCTATCTGGTACTATTCTATTTTTTCAGCTCGGTCTGTTCTTCTTCTACTTCTCTTTCTTCACTACTAGGCTGTGCTCTGTTTTCTGTGCAGGGATGCTATCAGAAAAATAAAGCAGAGAAACAACAATATCCCATAAGACATGAATGGGAGCTATTTGACCTCAAAACAAGCCGTGAAAAATCCTGAACAAACAACAACAGCAAAAAAAGAAAACAAATCCATGTGAGAAATGACAGCGGAGATGAGAAGTCAGTCAGCGGCTCAGCTGTGAGGGAAACACACCGAGTTCACAGTTCAAACCTACACAGCCTGTAACCCTGCAATACACAGGGGTGCTGCTATGCTGGGCCAGCTGCTTCCTTCTGTGTGTGTGTGTGTGTGTGTGTGTGTGTGAGTGAGTAAGAGAGAGAGAGAGAGAGAGAGAGAGAGAGAGAGAGAGAGAGAGAGAGAGAGAGAGAGAGAGAGAGAGAGAGAGAGAGAGTGAGAGAGGCTGTTGAAGGAATGAGACATCGAGCGCTCAGCCACCCACACACATCCACAAACGAAAGCTATCCCATTTCCACATGAGAAAGACAGCAACACACACACACACACACACACAGATGCATGCACACACACACACACACACACACACACACAGACGCATGCACGCACACACACACACGCAGCCCACGTGCGCTGCCTAGAACAATAACATGCCTTCAAAATGCATCAGTATCCCTGGCCCACGTGAACTAAGCTTTCTGGATATGAAACACCTGTCTCTGTGTGTGTGTGTGTGTGTGTGTGTGTGTGTGCGGGGGGGGGGGGGGGGGGGGGGGGGCATACAGATGATGGAGGGGAAAGACAGGTAAAAGAAGAGATAGACAGCTTGACAGACAGAGAGAAAGAGAGAAAGATGCAGAAATGCCAGA
>NW_027283037.1:0-27936 GCF_046629955.1 Centroberyx affinis | reverse complement strand
GAGAGAGAGAGAGAGAGAGAGAGAGAGAGAGAGAGAGAGAGAGAAGAGGAAGCAATCCGCCGCTATGCCGTAAAACGGCTGCGAGGGGGGAAAAACGACACGACAAGTGGAAATGGGGAAAGAGAGAGGGAGAGGGAGAGAGAGAGAGAGAGTGGAAATGGGGAAAGAGAGAGAGAGAGAGAGAGAGGGGGGGGGAGTAGGGGTGGATGGGTGGGTGGGGGGCTGAGGAGGTAGTAAGTGGAAGGAGAGAACAAGGGGAAAGGGGAGTAAAAAAAAAAAAGAGGGGAGCAAGGAAGGTGTGTGTATGTGTGTGTGGGGGGGGGGAGGAAGGGGGGGGGCGGAGCGGCGAGGGGCAAGGACAGGAGAGAAAAGAGGGGGGGGGTGAAAAAAGAAAGGAGGAGAAGAAGAAGAAGGAGAAGAAGAAGAAACGAGGCAGGAGGAGAGGCAAAGGCGAGGGGTAGAAGAAGAAGAGGAGGAGGAAAGAAGGGGGGAGGGGGGGTGGTGGTCTCTGGAAGGGGAGGGGGGGGGGGTGGAGAGATGGTGGGGGGGTGGGGGGGGTGGGCTGCTGCTGCCGCCGCCGCCGCTGCTGCCGCTGATGCCGGAGCACAGCGCGGCCAGGCTGAACCGAGTGAACTGCAGTGGAGGTCAGGGAGTCCAACATTCCTCTGGAACACTGTGTTTACACTGCGTAGCAGAGAGAGAGGAGAGAGAGAGAGAGAGAGAGAGAGAGAGAGAGAGGGGGGGGGGGGGTGGGGGCTCCAGGGGGGTGCAAGAGGGGCTAACGCGCAGGGGAAGGAAATCATCTCCCAGACACTCCTTTCGGGGGAAGAGAGAGAGGGAGAGGGAGTGTGTGTGTGTGTGTGTGTGTGTGTGTGTCTATAATGTGTGTGTGTGTGTGTGTGTGCGCGCGCCCGTATCCTGTAGCCGTATAGCCGCCGCTTCTAAAGCGCCGGAGTAACCTGAATCTACCCCCCCCCCCCCCCCCCCCCCCCTCCTCACCCCGCTATTTAAAATCAACCTTAAAAACTTCATTTAGAGAAGAGTGAGGTGAAGGGGCCGTGGCCGTCGGAATCTAGAAGGATGAAAGCTTACAGTTTTTTTTGGAATATGTATGTGTGGAGCATTTTTTTTTTTTTTTTTTTTTTTCTGTGTGATTAATTTATGTCGTTTTAAAAAACTGGGGGGGAGAGTTGATGAATCTGATGAGCTGTACCGTTCATTTCTCGGTGTGTTTCGGGGGCCTGATGCTTAGTAAAAACAAATGGGAAAGGACTTCCACAACTGAAAACATGTCAAAGTTGATTTCTTTTCTCCCGAGCACAACTTGAGAATTAATGCCAGATTTCAATACAGCTGAATGTCTTGGAAATATTTCCAAATTAAGAAACAAATCATAGTGTGATATGGAATATATTGGAATATGTTAGGGTTATAAAAATATAAAAATATATATATATATCTTTTATAATGGAAAAAACACTCCGGCTTCATTTTAAAGATATCAGAAAGTCAGTGCTTTTGCTGATTCATTAGCCAGAAAAAAAAAGAAAAAAGCTGAAAACTTTTTTGTGTTTCAACCATTTGGAATTCTCAGTAATTATTCTTAATTACTAAGATTTCAGAATTAAATTTTATATTACACGTGCTCTATAAAATAAATAGAAACATATAAATGCCATCATGAAGAAATCCACTTGAAAATGTGAACTTCTTGCAGAGCTGCATTCGTCATCAGATCCCATAAAACAATAAATTGACCTGGAAAATTACAGCATTTTGATGTTCAAATCAAAAGCACATTATTGGGTATAAATGTTTAAAAAATTGTACTCATGGTAACTGAGAAACTGGAGTGAATATTCTGCAGAAAATGAAAAGCACTGATACTTTTACTGATACATTTTAAAGCAGTGATTCTCAACCTTTTTCATATCACGGACCCTTAATTTAGTCCACATTTGATGAGATTTTGCCTCTCAGACCCAAATCTGAAAATATTTTTTTGTTAGATATGATTTTCTCCAGAATTCCATGTACTATCTGTATTGTAGGTGAAGACATAACAGAGAAACTATGATCAAAACAGTCATTCTTCTACATTCTCTCATTGTGTTCACTTCTTGTAAATGAAATAATGCTGAAGTTTAACAATTCATCAACTTGCTGGGGACCCCTCTGGAACCCCCTCAAGGACCTCTCGGTGGTCCCCCCCCCCGAGAACCCCTGATTTTAAAGGATATACCGGGGGTCAAAGATACAGACGTCTTCATATTCAGCATCAGCAGCATGAACCAGAAGTTTTGTGCCTCATCACGGCCCGGCTAAGGCGATCGGTCACAGCAGAGACTGTGGGCCTTGCAGTCAGCCTCTGATATGCTGCAGCACCGACTCTCATCCGCTCCATAAAGACGTTTCCTTTCCCCCATCTGCTGGCCAAACAGAGGTACTGCAGTCCCATCCCGCCCCACTGCTGAGAACCACCAGTCTGAAACGGCCTTTTAAACCACAGTGCAACTCCCGTTAATCACGTCTAAAGTAATTATCCCGGCGTATTAAATGCAAAACGCACAATTCGGTAAGCGTGATAAGAGGCGTGCTTTCTTTGTGATGCTCTAATATCGCTAATTAATTGGTGGAAACGGGGTGCAGTTTTTTTTTTTTTCCATCTGTATCTATTAATAACGTCAGTGCTGAGAATAGAGCGTGTTGTGTTGGAGTCTAAACAGTCAAAGCAAGCTCTTTCGACCCTGACAGAGGCATGAGGTCTGGAAAAATCCCTTGATAATTGTTCAAAATGTCTTCCTCTTGTGGAAACAGCTGTCAGTTTGAAGCCATAGAAACCGGATTTTCGACTGCGAGGCATCCATACGAGACGGAGCAATTGCATGAAGGCTTTCCCGATAATGGCTTTTTAAAAAAAAAAAAAAAAAAAAAAAAAAAAAAAGTGCAGTATGTCCCACCTCTGCTTCATTCATACGCCACAATATGCCGGGGCAGTTCTTTTTTTTTTTTTTTTTTTTCCCCAGACTACTTTGATACAAATATTACCATTTGAATCCCGATTTTGCTGCTCACCATTCGCGCCCGGTAAATATTTAGTGTCTGCCGTGCCCATTGAGGAAATTATCGCCGTTGGCATCAGTCAAGAATGGCATTTCAGTGAATCAAAGCAGAAAAGGAGACAATTGGCTGTCTGGGCTCCAGACTGAATAATCAATTTAGCCCCAGACTGCTGCATAGCAACACTCGTCGTTGCAAAGAGGCAAAATATGCAGAGCGAGACCGAGTCCGACGCCAAACTGAAGTGAGTGTAGCAGGGTGAGACTCTTCAACTCGCTGTCGGAATTGAATTGAAAGATGACGTGTGAAATCTATAGCAGTCATTCTCATCCTTTTTTCATATCGAGGACCCCTGATTTAGTCCGCATTTGGGCCTCGGACCTCCCCCGTTTGATGAGATTTTGTGTCTGATATGATTTTTCCCCAGAATCCCATGACTATCTGTATTGTAGGTAGAGAGATAACAGAGAAACTATGATCAAAACAGTCATTCTTCTACACTTTCTAATTGTGTTAAATGGAATAATGGTGAAGTTTAACAATTCATCAGTTTGCCTGGGGACCCCCCTGGAACCCCCTCAAGGAGCCCCGGTGGTCCCCGGACCCCACGTTGAGAAACACTCTATAGACTCGCCCATGTTGATATTCCTACAGCTATTACAGCTATAACACTCTGAGAAAGGAATGACAGGCATTTCATGGATACTACAGATACACACTGAAGAGAAGTCAGCTTATCAATATTCAACTCATAATTCAAGCAGAGAGCAGGTGAGCCACAGTTTGAAGTGTCTTGTCATCAGTCATAGGGGTTGAACTTTTGCCCCGGAGAGCCTGACAGTCACTTGACAACAGACTGACTGACATTTGACCCCGGCATTTCCCAGAACTTGCACATCCAGAAGCTGTTGCACAAACGCACAGTCACACCGAGAGGAGGAAGTATTCTGATCGTTTTTTTTTTGTGAAAAAAATCTGAAATTGCACAGGACCTGTGGGGCTATACTGCGGGTTCACTTTTTTTTCCGGAGCGTCCAATTCAGACTCGGCTCTTCATCTCGGTCTGAAGAGCCGCTATTTTAAACGGCACAATATCACCGCAGTGTCATTCAAAAACTGACAAACACATTGTAAAAAAAAAAGACTTGAACCTCCACTGAGTCTATTTCACAAAAATCTGTATCGGCAGGCAGCGATGGATAGAGCAGCCTACTTGGAATGTATTGCTCAAGTAGACGTACTGTTACTTTGGTGATATTTTACTTGTGGAAAAGTGGAAGTAAAAGTACTGGTGTAAAGGTCCAGTTTCTGATGCTGATGAACAGCTGTACACTGGATGTGATTTAAAATGAGTTTGAGTTTGAGTTTATTAGTATTCATGCTCACAGTTAACAACTGAATAGAAGCAGAATTTACGTTAATAAAAAAAAAATGCAGCGAAGCACAATACTTCAGTAAAAATGTACTTAAAGGAATAGTTCACCCAAAAATGAAAATTCTGTCATCATCTACTCACCCTCACGCCAAATGAAACACAGGTGAAATTTGTTAGTCCATATAACACACAGGGAGGTTTGCCAGCACAACTTGGTAGCAGCCTTCTCCAAAACAACTGAAGTCAATGGGGACCTGTTCTTTAGAGTTCCACAACAAAAACAGCCAAACAATCACACTGTGAATAGAAAGACCTATACACCATTATTTGTTGCAAATCAATCAGCTGTAGTTCAGATTTGCACTAAATGATGGTGTAAATATACTGTAGGTCTTTTTGGAACTCTGAAGAACTGGTCCCCACTGACTTCAGTTGTTTTGGAGAAGGCTGCTATGGAGTTGTGCTAGCAACCTCCCTGTGTGTTATATGGACAAACTTCACTCAAAAAATATAAAAATACTCAAAAAAAGTACAAGTACACAAAAAAAATACTCAATTAGTAACTGGAGTAAATGGTTTTTGACATACAGGTAGAGACAGGAGAGCAAGGTATTTTAAAGGTTTTGTAAAAACAAGAACCCAAACCCACTTTCCTTCAACCCAACACACCCTTAAAGCAATATTCCACTTAGTTTTAACATGGGAGCTACTGCTCACCAAGAACGGATGCAGCCGGGACGAGTTTATAGCATTTTTTAGGCCACGAAAACAGCCTGAAAACTGACATTTAACATGTTTGTGAACAGATTCAACAACAGATCCTGCTTTGAAGACAATAAAGCAGTCATTGGTCTGTTGTCATTTTGCATTTTTATTCTAAGGTTTACGCTAAAATTAGTATTTAAAAATAAAAAGTAGATCCGCTCTCCCGAACAGGGACTCTCTCTCGTAAATGGTATGTTCTCTTCTATCAGTAAAAATGCTATTTGGTGAAATTATGTTCTAAATGTTGAACCCACAATTAATTGAAAATCACAGTAGCGGAATCTGTTGAATCTGTTCACCAGCATCTTAAATGTCAGTTTTCAGGTTATTTTCATGGCCTCATTCAAATGAATGGGAAGTAAAAATCTGATCACTACAAACTCGTCCAGCTGCATCCGATCTTGGTAAGTAGTTTACATTCTGGTTTTCATGGCGGTGAAAATGGCGAATAACCCCCCATGTTAAAACTAAGTGGAATATTGCTTTAAGCCCACCAAATAAACCTCCAACCTACTGACCTCTTCCTTATGGGGGATGCATAGTGAGAGCGTAGCACATGTGGTAGAGATGGAAATGTTTAGGACAGGTTTAGGAGAGGTAGGGGAGTGGGGGGTATAGCTGGGGGTATAGCGAGACGGAACTGCCTCCCCCCCCCCGAGTCTGTCTGCCCCCTTCCCTGGAGGTATCGACCAGGGCAGGACGGGACCGCCAAAGCCCATAGACCAAAGCGACCCGTGCTGCAAAACGGCAAGGAGATTTTTTTTTTTTTTTTTTTTTTTTTTACGCCAGACATCTGCCGAATCTCCTCCATCCCTCGCTCCGGAGAGAGAGAGACCCCGGGAAAAGAAGAGGGGGACAGAGAGAGAGAGAGAGAGAGAAAGAGAGATAAGAGGTGGGCGAGGTGGTGGTCCAGAAACAACAATGGATAGCCGTGGCTTTGACAATGCCTTTCCACCCGCGACCCCCCCACCCCACCCCACCCCACCCCATCCCACACCCACACCCCACCCACACACACACACACGGACCTTTGCTCTTTCTCCATGACAGGCAGCATTCAACCCCCCCCCCCCCACACCCCACCAGACTCTGGCCGGACCCAGACAAAAGGCAAGAGCGCAGAGGGGACGGAGAGAATGACAGAGCGGGGCAGAGGGGGGGCGGCGAAGGGGGGTGAAAAAAAAAAAAAAAAAAAAAGGAGAAGGATAGATGAATGGAAGGGGGTAAGATCGGCAAACTGCGCTCACCTTTTGTCCGACACTCTCTCTGTCTCCCTCTCTCTCTCTCTCTCTCTTTGTGTGTGTGTGTGTCATTCATTTTCCGATTTTTTTTTTTTTTTTTGCACGGTAATCCCAGCAACAAAGTTTTTTCTTTCTTTCCTTTAAAGTGTGAGGGTCACGACCGCCCACGGCGCCGCGATTTATTAATTTTGTATTTTCATTATCCGGTCGACTTTTTTCGGCATAACAGGAAGTGAGCCACCCCCCCCCACCCCCTCGTTCTGAATGCTAGTTTGCTGTGTTCAGTCCAGTCCAGTCCACTCCAGTCTTGGTGGGCAATGGCAGAGGAGAGGAGAGGAGAGGAGAGGAGGAGAGAGGAGGAAAAGAGAGGAGAGGAGAGTCGGCTGTTGGTGTTTAGTTGTTGTTTCAGTCCTCTCCTTTCTGCTTTTGCCACTCCGCTGCGCATAAGGAGTTTCTTATCACCCCTCCCTCCCTCCTTCCCTCCCTCCGTCCCAACCCACCTTCTCTGCCTGCCTTTCCTTCCACTCATAAGCATGTAAAGTATAAGTTGAGTGTGTGCGAGTGTATACTGTATGTTTGAGGTCAAACGTGGGTGTGTTTTATACTTGTTCCTGGGTGAAAACACAGTAGGTATTAAAGGAGTAGTTCACCCAAAACTGAAAAATCTCTCATCATCTACTCACCCTCATGCCAGTTGAAACACAGGTGAAGTTTGTCCATATAACACACAGGGAGGCTGCAGCACAACTCCATAGCAGCCTTCTCCAAAACAACTGAAGTCAGTGGGGACCAGTTCTTCAGAGTTCCAAAAAGACCTACAGTATATTTACACCATCATTTCGTGCAAATCTGAACTACAGCTGATCGATTTGCAACAAATAATGGTGTATAGGTCTTTCTATTCACAGTGTGATTGTTTGGCTGTTTTTGTTTTGGAACTCTAAAGAACAGGTCCCCATTGACTTCAGTTGTTTTGGAGAAGGCTGCTACCAAGTTGTGCTGGCAACCTCCCTGTGTGTTATATGGACTAACAAATTTCACCTGTGTTTCATCGGGCATGAGGGTGAGTAGATGATGGCAGAATTTTCATTTTTGGGTGAACTATTCCTTTAAATGTGTAAATGCAGAGGATACCAAGCATTTGATGGACAGCGTGGTGCAGCAGGTGGCAAAAGTTCAATGTAAACCCAAACTACAAAAAGTTTCACAACATGATATGCCACAAAAGGATGCAGGCAGCACTGACTTTCAACATTGGTCGAAATCGGGATTGTAGATGCAGCACGAAGTGGCCGAGTTGTGACGTAATCGCTCTTTCCAACATGGCTGAAAAGAGCACAGAGTCACACGTAGACGGTATGAAATTTCATACAATAAAGCCAAAAACAAACCACGAGAACAAATTTAAAAGACATGGATATTCCTTGATGCTATATAGTGCTATGGCATTCAATTTCCTGTGATATTTACATTCGGAATCCCCTGAAATAGCCGAAGATTGCTTGCTAGCAAGGCTGTCGCGGAGTCATTCCTATGTTCCCAGGGTCCTATGTTCCCCAGTTCTACATATGTGCTCTCCCAGGGTCCTACGTTCCCAGGGTCCTATGTTCCCAGGGTCCTATGTTCCCAGGGTCCTATGTTCCCCAGCTCTATATAGCACATAATGGGAACCTTAAAAAGATGTTCCCTAGCTCTGTATTCACTTAATATGGTTAGTTAGGGTTGGGTTAGGGTTAGGGTTAGGGTTAAACATAGGACCCTGGGAACATAGGACCCTGGGAACATAGATACGCTCCCGGCTGTCGCTAGCTCGATTGCTAATGTTACCCTAGAAGGCTGGCAATGTGTGCACACAGCTGAGGAAATGTTCTACAATTTTCCGACCATAAAGCACGTGAATGCCAACTACTCGGATGGCGTATTCCCAACTCAGAGAAAAGTACAACCCGACCAGTGTTGCCGACTTGGCAACTTTGTCACTAGATTTAGTGACTTTTCAGAACCCCCTGGCGACTTTATTTCTCAAAAGCGACTAGTGACAAATCTGGCAACTTTTTGTGTTGAATCCCAAAGCATTTGCCAATAAATTGGTACGGCTGATGCCAGTTTGGTCTACTTGCTTGTTATCCAGAGAGGTCTGATGATCACAGCGCTTCCCACAGATTGTAGGCTATATATTGATATGCAAATTAGCATATGACGTCATCCGGCGACGTCTAGCGACTTTTTGAGCAGCCAATTAATACTTTCCTTGGAAACAAGTTGGCAACACTGAACCCGACACTATTCGACATCAAAATGTTTGCTAGCTAGAACAGAGTTTGACAATCCTTACTGGGAGCTGAGGTGAGAAGACGATGTTTACATTCTCCTCTGCTGTTCCACATGCTATTTCACCGTGCTCACTGTCACCAACAGAAACAAACTCCTCAAAATCACACACATTGCCTCTAAGACCATCAGTCTCCCTACTCCCAACCTCCCATCTCTCATTGACACTGCCATCACCCGTAAAGCACTTACCACAGCACACGACCCCAGCCAACTCATCCCAGTGAGCACCAACTGGGATTTCAACGTTGATTTCTAGTTGAAAACTGGGGGATATTCGGTCTAAATGTCTAAGAGCTCTTTTCGCCCTCTTTTCAACCGGGTACAACATCATCGTGTCACAAAACACAATTTTGTTTCATCATTTGATAATTTGCTCAGTTGTAGCTTGAAAGAGAGACGATAGTGATTAGTGTGAAGGTATTTCTCCAAAGTCGTATTGCACTGGTAGGCGAAATGTTTCATTTAAAATGTCATAAATATGGAACTATACAGGCTGTGTGCTGCCAACAAGAAGCTGCCAGGACATCATAATGGGAGCACTTCTATACATTAATGTAAAATAAGAAATTGCGCTTACTGCTGTAACGCACATGCAACTGACCACTACAACTGACACTGACATAGTTAAGTGGGTATATACTAAGGGTTATATACTAAAATATTTAATGCAAAATGCAGTGTGCTCCGGTAGCCTACTGGTTAAGACGCATACCTCATAACTGCAATGTCTGTGGTTTGAATCCAGCAGTGGACTTTTGTTGCATGTCGCCCCCCCCCATCTCTCTCTCTCTCTCTTTATTTTTCCTGTCTTTTGAAGTTCCCATTTAGACCATATTTCACCGGTGTAATATCCCGGTGAAATATGGTCTAAATGGGAACGTTCAATCAACGTCTTCAAATACCTGTTTGAACCTGTTTTGAGCGTCTTTTTCACCGGTGACCATAGTCATTTTTTAAACGTCTTTTCAACGGAAAAATGCTCACTGGGATGCTTCACCCTACTCCCATCTGGCCGCAGATACAGATCCCTGATCTGTAAAAAGGCAACGCTTCAGCAAGAGCTTCGTGCCCTCTGCCATCACTGCCCTCAATAAGCTACAATGGACTTGTGCCCTTGTGACTTCTCCTGTGTCCCCCCCCCCCCCCCCTTTTTTTTTAGGGCTTTGTTCTGTTTTTGTGACTGACCCCTCCATGTCTTTGTATTTGTTGGATGTTGTTTTCAGTTTTTTGCATGTGTACAGGCTGTGGAAACAAATTTCCTCTAAGAATCTATCTATCTATCTGTTCATTAACATTCCCAAACCAATCAATCAGCAATGCCTTAGGACATGGGAAACAGGAGGACCAATGCATGAGGTACACAATACCCCTCCACCACCACATACATACACACACACACACACACACACACACTGCAACTGCAATGTCACCTCCTCCAGTCTACCACCAGCGGAAGAGACCCCTTCCCTTTCCTTTCCCTTCCTTTGAGACGGTTCCAGCTCCCGGCTCTCCTCGCATGGGCCATAACTCATAACTCATTGCTATAGCTGCCACAGTATACCGCACGTATAGAGCAGCCAGCAGCCAGCCAGTGTGTTTTTTAACGGCTCAGCAGAGAGAGGAAGCCGAGAGGAAGTGTGTGTGAAGCAGGCGGGCGGAGAAGAGAGGAAGTTTTTCAGTGAAGCCCCGTAAAATAAATAGAGGTGGCAGTCGAGGAGAAAATGGAGTAGGGCTAACACAATGAACCCCGTGAACTTCCATCTTTAAACTCTCTGAACTCGTGGGACCCGAGCCGTGTCTGGAATATGAGCCTTTGTGTGAAACAACTACTACTATAACAGAAAATAATTATATTATACTACTGGATTATTATAACACGGCAAATCATATCGATAGTGAAATTAAATGTCATTTTCGCACGTATGCGCTGCTGCACTTCTTTTAAAATGTTGTATTTTACTTGATTTTATGCATTCTATGTACTCTATTTCTTAACTTTATTTGTATTATTATTGTTCATTGGGTTTTATTTTCCATCTTATGTTATGCTCATTCTATGTCTATTTTCATGCATGTAATTTCTTTGTTGTAAAGCACTTTGAGCTGCATTTCTTGTATGAAAGGTGCTATACAAATAAAATGTATTATTATTATTTTTATTATTATTATTTTACAAATGTTGTTTTTTTTTTTTGTTGAACTTCAACTTCAACTTCAATTTATTGAGGATGATACTGATATCAGATATTTTCTCACCCATATCAGCCGATATGCATTTTTGTGAGAATCTTAGTACAAATTCAGGTGTAAAACAGCCGTTTCTGACATAAAGTGTTTTTTAAGCAAAAGACCATGTTAGTTTTATTGTTTTGCTAAATTGAAAGTTATAATAAGTGACAGACTCATAGAAAAAAAAGGTCACAACAATGACAATTCCACAATCGGCCAAATATCGGCAGTAAATATTATCAAACTGATGTTGCTTTTTTTTAAATTATTATTTGAAACCACACACACACAGCAAAACAGAGACAGAGAAAAACAAAAAAGGGGAAAAGAAGTGGATTTTACAAATGTTACGCTTGTGTCCTGTGTGTCGGTTTCCCGAGACCGTCATAACTTATACATGGAATCTGCTAAATATATTTCACAGCGGGGTCCACTGTCTGGCCTGGCCTTCAGACCGAAGAGGAGAAAGATAATACAGATGTGAGATGCAGAGGAAAGAGAGAGAGAAAGAATCAGACGTAGACTGAGGCAGAGAGGGAGCCTACATGGGGCGAGTGATGGAGGAGTGCAGGGAGAAAAGTGAGTTGTCTGAAAGAGGGAGAAAGAGAGAGAGAGAGAGAGAGAGAGAGAGAGAGAGAGAATGACTCTGGTGCCCAGAGGAACTGAACAGCTCAATACTTCTAAAGCCTTCACTTGTACTGTATGTATTATTTATTCTCTCTCCCTCTGCTGCTGTCTGCCATGCTGACTGACTGGCTGGCTGGCTGGCTGGATGACAGACTGACTGACTGGCTGACTGACTGACCAGCTAACTGATTGACTGAATGGCTGGATGACAAACTTATTATCTAGCTCAGTGATTCTCAACCTTTTTCATATCAAGGACCCCTAATTTAGCACACATTAGAGCCATGGACCTCCATTTGATGAGATTTTGTCTCTCTGACCCAAATCTGAGAATATTTTTATTGTTAGATATGATTTTGTCCAGAATTCCATGACTATCTGTATTGTAAGTAGAGAGATAATAGTGAAACTATGATCAAAACAGTCATTCTTCTACACTCAGATTGTGTTCACTTCTTGTAAATGAAATAATGGTGAAGTTTAACAATTCATCAATTTGCTGGGGACCCCCTGGAACCCCCTCAAGGACCCCTGGTGGTCCCCAGACCCTGAGTTAAGAACCACTGGTTTAGCTGACTAACTGGCTAGCTTGCTCACTGACTGACTGACTGGCTAACTGAGTGACTGGATGGCCAGCTGACTGTGTGACTGAGTGACAGACTGGCAGACTGGATAACTGACTGGCTGACTGACTGACCATCTGCCAGGGGGAAATTGAGACGTATGTGTGACGCATGTGTGATGGTAACAAGTCAGTGTAAGAACATCTGTCTGACTCACACTGATTTACACTAAAAGAAAAGAAGGTGTCTGTTTGGTTCGGATGCTCTCCGTCAATCACGAAGACACCGGAGGTTAAAAAAAAAAATGTTTGTCGAGTCTTGTTTCAGTGTGAAAGTTTCAGGATGGTCCATTTTCAATATATTTCTGTGTCTTTTGCCAGTGTTTCCCTCTCATCCTTACTGTAAACTCTTGACAAAAAAGGTTTCTGCATAGCACCAGAAAATGGTTCTCCATAGCAAACCATGGCCCTATAAATAACCATTTTTTAGAAAGGTTCTCTATAGCAGTGGTTCTCAACCTTTTTCATATCAAGGACCCCTAATCTACTCCACATTAGGGCCCCAGACCCCATATGATGAGGTTTTATCTCTTGTACCCAAATCTGAGAATATTTTTATTGTTAGATATGATTTTGTCCAGAATTCCATTACTATCTGTACTGTAGGTAGAGAGATAACAGATAAACTAAAAAACAGTCATTCTTCTACATCCTCTAATTGTGTTTACTTCTTGCAAAGGAAATAATGGTGAAGTTTAACAATTCACCAGTTTGCTGGGGACCCCCTGGAACCCTCTCAAGGACCCCTGGTGGTCCCCGGACCCCACGTTGAGAACCACTGCTCTATAGCACCATGCTCAAATGATTCGACATAGGACCTTTAGGAAAGTTAACAAATCAGAGTTTTTTTTTTTTCTTTTTTTCTGGTTCTGGTGGAACCACTAAACCAAGAACCCTTGAAGAACCTTACTTTTTCTGTGTGTACTATCTTGATAAAAACAAAATGTTAGGAGCACTCACTCTCCTTTAAAAAAAAAAAGACACTTTTCAACTGAGATAGTTCACTTCGACTATGGCAATCCTCCTAATGCCTCTAAATGAGCAGTAAACTAACTAATCCATTAGAACTTTCTTATCAGTGGTAATTAAAGCTGTAAATCACAGGTTAACGAGTGGTGTTTCATTACAGCGGTAAGGGCCCACGCTGACAAGCTGCATGCAGGAGACCAGATCTACAGTGTACATCAAACACAGGCTCACTATTGTCTCTGTGGCAAGGTGACTAAAGCGCCGCAATAATTAGCATGAGAAACCTCTGAGGTGGCCAACGAGCACTGATCTCATGCAGTGTTGACCAGCTTCTAGCTGTGCCTTGCAATCAATACCATAAGATGTGTGTGTGTGTGTGTGTGTGTGTATGTGTCTGTGTGTGTGTCGGAGCCTGACATTCCCCTGGTGGTAAGTAGAATGAGTAATAGCAACAGAGAGACCAGATGCAGGTATTGCAGCACGTCTGTATCCAGCCAGAGTTTGTGTGTGTGTGTGTGTGTGTGTGTGTGTGTGTGCGTGTGCATGTCTGAGTCCCACAGTGCAGAGCTATCAATCACGGATATACACACAAAGATACACGTACGTACCACACACACACACACACACACACACACACACCGACACACACTCACTGAAAGTGTCACTGCAGTCAGATCGATTAAAGTGTGAGAGGGTTCAGCCTTTCCTTTGCATTTCTGCACTTATTAATTGGCTGAGTAGCCCGGTCTTACATGATTGGCCGAAAAAAGCAGGCCGGGACTTGGACAACAATAATGCGACTGAAAATAGAAAAATAGGAGAAGCTTATGAGTCATTCTTGAAAACCTCAAGATCTTATCAAAGCCCCTTTAAAGTAATAATCCACAAGATTTTCATATAAATAAATATCCATTTTGCAACTCTATCTCTGATTGATATAACACAATAGTGATTCAACCTGTAGCCAGTTAATGGAAGCTTTTACCTTTGCTGTTCTAAACACCTGAACTAGATACTTACCACCTACTCCATACTTATCAGTATGAAGCCTACTGCATACTGATACTGTACACTTAAGTGATGATTCAGTATAATATTATCAGCAGACTGTTCAGATTGCAGTATACTCAAACAGTAAGCCTACATCACATGAGCAGGCCACAATATAAAACAGCACAGATGAAAATCAAAATTAGCCTACTTTTATCAAATAACATAATATATGATTTAGAATTTTATAAATTACTTATAATTTTATAAGCCTTTGTTATTTGGGCTATACTAGTCTATATTCTAAGTATCAGCACTTGTTCACTCATTGCTATCAGTTCCTGGTTAATTATTTTTCTTCCTTTGCACAATGTAGTTACACATTTTCCCTTACCTTTATTCATTCACTGTTAAAATAAATCACCTGCCCATTAGCTAGCTTTGATGTGTCAATCAGTAGTGCCATAGGCGTCACAAGTATGGGAGACAAGTGGGACAAGTCCCCCTCAAAGTTCAAAACGGTCTTTTTTGTTCCCCCCAATAATTTAAGGTCCAAAAGAGAATAAATAAATGAATGAGGGGGGAAATCTGCCTCTGAAACCGAATGTATAAACATAAGCACAGCTGATTCCTGTCATTCAGATTTAGAGGCGGGAACTGTGTTCTGTGAAAAGGAGCCTGGAGCAGAGTGTTTGAAGCAAGCTTGAAATTGTTATCGGTTATGTTATTAAGGAAAGTTGTAAAGTAGTTGCAGTCATAATTATCTGCAGATCATGCACAGCAAGGTTAGTGTAACGTAACTCGTCATGTTGTAGCCTACATGCTAACAGTCAGTGGTGGAAGAAGTACTGAGATCTTTTACTTCAGTAAAAGTAGCAATACAACAATGTAAAGATACTCCATTACAAGTAAAAGTCCTGCATTCAAAATCTTACTTAAGTAAAAGTGCATAAGTATTGGCAGCAAAATGTACTTAAGAGTATCAAAGTAAACGTACTCATTATGCAAACTGTCCCCATTTAGAGAGTTATATTTTTCATAAATTATTGGAATATTAATACTGATTTATTGACATACATGTACATGTAAGCAGCATTTTAAAGTTGTCAACGTGAAGCTAATCTTAACAATTTAGCTATGCTTTTGGGTAGTCTACCCTATAACAATGCTATTTTATAGTTATTTTATAAAGATGATCAAATGTTTTAAATATGAATATTGATCTGAAAAGTAACTAGTAACTATAGCTGTGAAATAAATGTAATGAAGTAAAAAGTACAATATGTTCTTCTAAAATGTAGTGGAGTATAAGTACAAAGTAGCATAAAATGGAAATACTCAAGTAAAGTACAAGTACCTCAAAATTGTACTTAAGTACAGTACTTGAGTAAATGCACTTAGTTACTTTCCACCACTGCTAACAGTAAAGCCAACACCGCTCAACAGGCTATGTTAGCTAACTTTGCTAGACTGTAATATGCTGTAATAGAGCTAGACTAGTACAGTAACAGAACCAACGTTAGCTAGCTAACTGTTATCTGAAAAATAAAAGATTGCACAGTGAAGAATGGTGTTCTTTGTAGCCTATGCCAATGGCTTAGCTAACAACCAGAATTTACCCAGTTCATTAGGCTATTAGCTAAGAAGATGAACTTCAATTATGACGATATTAGCTGAATTTATGAGCTAGGTCAACTTGAGTCTATAAAATCCCCCTCGTATTCTTCCATTTCCATATTTACAGTGAACAAAATGAGGGAAGAGTCAGGTAAACAAAAGGTGCCAGACATTCCTCACCTTTTTAACCCTATAAGTAAACCCTAGGTAAAAGCCGAATGTAAGCAAATGCAGAAAAGTATCAACGAAATGATTTCTCCTGTTGTGTAGTTAACTTTTCTCTCACTTTTTTTTTCTTTTGCTCTACTGGCTGTGACGGGACCAAAGACAGGATGAGGAGGCAGGCAGGGATAGTGTTCAGGTGAGTCAAGGATGACAAAGATGACTGAAAGGATTACTTGTTCAGGAGCACATTTTGAAAAGTCATTGCACTCTTTTCTGTCTGAGGCATCAAGCTGCAGCAGCCACATATGCCCAGATGTTGGAGAGGGGAGTGGACGTGAGAAGGTCAGTGACAGATAATCATATTTTACCATAGGCAGGGCAGGAAATTAAGCTCACCCACTCGCCCGAGGCGAGGATTTAGACGACGGGCGAGTTCAAAAAGGGCACTAGCCCGTTTGACGAGTGGTGAATTAAAAGCGTATTAAAGATTAATGCTCAAACCACGTCCAACTAACACTGAGTTAAGGTGTCACTAAAATTTCAATGCCTCTAACGCAGTGGTTCTCAACCTTTTTCATATCGAGGACCCCTAATTTAGTCCACATTAGGGCCACGGACCCCCATTTGATGCGATTTTGTCCCTCGGACCCAAATCTGAGAACATTTTTATTGTTAGATATGATTTTGTCCAGAACTCCATGACTATCTGTATTGTAGGGAGAGAGATAACAGAGAAACTATGATCAAAACAGTCAGTCTCCTACATTCAATATTTGTTCTTGTAAATTAAATAAAATGAAATAAATGAAAATGAAGTTTAACGATTCATCAATTTGCTGGGGACCCCCTGGGATGCCCCTCAAGGACCCCTGGTGGTCCCCAGACCCCACGTTGAGAACCACTGCTCTAACGTCAATGCATGTCAGAGTATTGCTCATGTTCCATTTTTGGTCATGTGTCATTTCCACTACCATATCACAGTGATCCGTTTAATATTCTAACATACCCTGTTTAGTTTGGTAACCTCCAACCATGTACAATTTTACTCTTCCTCTTGCGAAACATCTGTCAGGAAGTAGTGTATGCATATCCATTAAAAGTTTGCCAAGTGCTTGACACAATAATGGAGTAAGAAGAATTCGAAAAAAAAGACACTAGCAAAATGGATTAATGTTCACTTTGATGGTTTTTTCCATCAACATTTCAATCTAACTTTGAGTTTGTTGGGCCTGGTGAAGGTTGAAAACTTGCTGAGTATACAGTATGTTGCTGAGTCTGAGATTAATCCGGTGCGGCAGTTCTTTTTTTAATTATTGTATTATACCTGTAGATTACATTCTAAAACTGTTGTTATATGGAAGGTAATAGTGTATTCATGGAGTTAATAGCAAGGAAGGAAAGTGGTCTAAAATGGTAGGAAATGCATTCTGAATTGTCAAAAATGTAAGCAGTGGTGACACCCATGGGTAGTGCTGTTGTAGATCTGTCATCAGAAACTATTCCTTAGAGTCAAACTCTGCTGTCTAGCAGCACTGGAATATGTCACAAAATTAAGCAACTTTACTCTCCTGTCACACATGAGACTTAAATGTTAACTGTTAACTGTCAAATCTTTTCACGTCTCCACAGTACACATTTAGAAAAAAATATATACTTTCATGAAAAGACCACATTGCATGATCAGATTAAAAGTCACAACTTTAATCCAGCAGACAAATATACATAGATAGATCCGATCAATAAGCAATTAATTAGTACTATGATAAATTTGAAACTAAGCAGTGGGGAGATCCATCCAGACCGACAGTTTGAGATGCAAACAAACATGTACACCATTGCTGTTGGTGGGCGTTAATGGTGTACACCTAAACACACATTTATATTTATTCTGATATATTTGTTTGCAACCTCAAATTTAATGGCAAATATGCGCTACTATATGAAAAGCAAGCTAAACTCTATGGTAAATTACTATAGGCTATAAAGCAGGCTACAGGCTATAAAGCTACCAAGCCTGTGTAGCTGTAACTGCATTTTTGACAACAAAATATTTGTTCTGAAAACACCTGTTTTAATAATATTTGATGACACACAAACCATCTTAGCGAAATATATATTGTCTACTTACATTTGTCCTTTGATATCAGACTACCACCAGCACCAATCACTATGAAAGTGCAGCAGCAATGCATTATGGGGCATCTCAGTATGTCTAGTAACATCTGGAAGTATTTCAGAAATTCCCGAACAACGCTTCCTCACCTGATATTGAGTGATACTTGCTCACCCTGTATTAGGTATAGCTTTGCAACTGCACTGGCTAATCTATTTGCAACAAAAAATATTTTTGCCAGCAAATATTTTGGTTACAACTAGCTAGCAAATCAGTTTTATGCGCAACAGCTGTGGAACTTATTAAGGTTGCCTAATGCTAACAACGGCACTCTCTCACCACATTTTGAGTGATGCTCGCTCGACCAGTGTTTGTATCATAATGTGTATTTGTACCTGTGGTGGCTAATCTATGTGTGACAAAAAATATTTTTGCTAGCAAATATTTTAGTTACAATTAGATTGAGCTAACCTTACAGATGTGGAGTTTGGGCAGCTAATGAAACATTTTGGCTAACAGGCTGCTATGATACTGAAAGACAGCTAAGCTACCAGAGTGTAGTGGATCTCTTTTTGACAATACTACATTGGGTTAATGATGTGGTTAATGCTGCACACCTAGCTTTCAATGCAATGGTCCCATTTTTCTACAGCCCTTATACTATGCAATCAAAATTAATTTGAGAATGATATATTGAGGTAACACATAGGATCTTCAAGTATGAGTAGTTTTGAACACAGGGCCGCTGTCTGGTAGATGTTTCCTGGGAAGAATATTACCACATTACCACCCATTGTTCTAAAAAAAAGACTCAGACTTGGCAGTGAGTTATCTGATTGGATAAATTGAATGTAGCCTTAGGGTTAGGATTAGGACCAGCCTGGTCTCACAACATTTGGACACATTGAAATATCATGGTGGAAAGTAAGAGCAGGGGGACGGATGGGCGGATACATTTTACCTTCAACTCCAACAACCTGGGTTCAATTCCCAACTCATGACAAGAAGTTTTCATTTTCAGCAAAAGATTTTCTAATTTAACCATGACAAAAACCTTATCCTAACCTTAAACAAATTGTTCTAGTTGCATAACCTTAAAGTTGTTTGCCAAAACTTCACTTGTCCTACTGTCACATAATCTTTTTACCATGGAGGAACATAATCTTCACATTATTCGTGTCCACAACGTGAAATCTATGTTTCAGACTTTGTGTTCATTTCACAAAATTCTGTGAGACTGTGCTGGATGGACAGGACACCCCCCCCCCCACACACACACACAGCTCCCCACCCACCCCAACTCTTCAAAACCTCCTCCTGTCTGCCACACCCTCCTAACTCTCTAAACCCCTCACCTCTCTCCATCATGAACAAAGTCAGAGTGGAGACCCAGTCTCTAGGATCTAGGCTCCAGCCTCCCCCCCCCCCCCTCTGCCACCCCCTCACATCACAGCATGGTTGCCCCACATTCCTCTCACTTATCTGGGGTAGCTGAGCACAGATGGCCCCCCGAGAGAGGTGGAGATATCAGGTTGGCAGGGAGGCAATGGGGAGGTCTACCGGCCGCCAAAATAATTACCTGTCACACAGGGCGATAGTGTGTGTGGTGAGAAGCAGTCATTTTTACACCGTGAAATAAAGTAGGCTCGGGGATAGTCTGCTTATCCCTCTCTCTGCCTCTGCTTTAATTTACTGCACTCTCCTCCTCCTATCTTCTCTCCTTGCACCTCCTCTTGTTTCTCACATTTCTCCGCAACTCTTTCCCGGCTGTCAATCATCTTTCCAGCAAGGCAGGCTTGCACATGAAACACCGAGGTAACTACAACCAAGAGCTATTATGAACAGAAGGCCAAATAGGACAAGGAATGGCCAGATAAATGCATCCACTGTCTTGTGTCATTTGAAACAAACCTCCACTTCTCCTAGTATCTTTGAAATAGAGTTAGGCTAATATTGTATATCGGTTTGCTGATATATTGGGCCATTATTGGCTTTTTATTGAAATTTGGATATAGTCCAGTCAGTGTACTCCACCTCTGATATGATGATGTAGATTGTTTGATTACATATTTATAGTGCAATTGATCAATAATGCACTGGTTGTCTATGGAAAGCCTTTAACATGAACTGATGCAACATTTTCACTGGATTCTACACATGTCAAAGGGGAGTTTTAGTGTCCCGTGGTCTAAATACTGTTTCAAGAGCTTTTGTTTTTCTTTATTTATTGGCATGGAAATAATCAGATTTACAGAAATTCACTATTGGCACAAAGATATCAGCAGCTTCAATCCCAAAAAATATCGGTACTGGCCAGCAAGAGCCCATGTCGGTCAAATCCTACTTTTGAAATTTGAAAATCAAAAGAACATATCTTGGGAAAATAATCAGGCGGATTAATTGTCATACTTTGAATCAAAAGCGGGCTTCCTGAGCCGCAAAGCCTAAATCCTGCCGAAAGACGGCGGGAAGGAAGGAGGGAGGGAGCGATGGCAGCGAAGGGGAGAGGAGAGAGAACGTTCATTCCACCGCACATGCAGCTCTCACGCCCGATGACAAAATAAACATCATCTGTGGTGCTTGGCCCGCTGCCAGTATTCAAGGAGAAACACCCAGCGAAAAAAAAGGATAAATAAATCCATCTCTCTCCATCAGCCCGAGTGACGCTGCTGCCCAGGGCCTGTCAGTGCTTTCAGTGCAGCTCCACTCCACAGGGATGGGGGAGTTGGACCGATATATTATGTCAGTTTTGACAATATATCGGGCCGATATTGTCCTTTTCTTTAACATTGGATGTGGTCCAGTCAGTGCTGTCCACCTCTGATATGATGGATATGATGCAGGTTGTTTGATTGCATATTTATTGTAGAATTAATCAACCCTCCACTGGTTGTAGGCTAAATTTTGATCGGATTCCACACAAGTATGAATGAAGAAGTTAGCAGAAATGTTGCAAACTGTCAGTAGAGATTAAGTACACAATGTAAAAGAAACCAGGTTGGGCCTTTGTGCATTAATATTATTACCAGTGGTGGAAGAAGTACTCAGATCTTTTACTTAAATAAAAGTAGAAATACCACAGTATAAAAATACTCTGTTACAAGTAAAAGTCCTGCATTCAAAATGTTACTTAAGTAAAAGTACAAAAGTATTAGCATCAAAATGTACTTAAAGCAACAAAAGTAAAAGTACCCTTTATGCAGAATGGCCCATTTCAGAATAATACAGTATATATTATATTATTGAATTATAATTATTGATGCATTAATGGGTAAGCATCACTTTAACGTTGCAGCTGGAAAAGGTACAAGTATCTCAAAATTGTACTTAAGTACAGTATTTGAGTAAATGTACTTAGTTACTTTCCACCTCTGATTATTACTTAGGCTGTTTCATAGTTATTATCCAAAGTTGTCCAATTGTTTTTTTTTTGTTTGTTTGCTTTATATTTTGAGAAGCTGGGATTTGAGCTGCCTCATTTCATTTGATGTTAAAGAAATCTATTTCATATTTTATTCAAATGATTTAAATATTTAAAGTATTCAATAAATTTGTTCTTTTTTTGTTCTTCATTCAGCATCATTTTTCTAAAAAGTAGTACCGTATCGTGAGAATATCGTATTGTGAACTTGATATCGAGATATGTATCGTATTATGGAAAGTTACTATATTGTGTTATGATCAAGGAGTTGATAAGCAGACAGATGGTTTGTTCTGTTGCACAGAGCTAGGCTCTAACAGAAAGAGATCTGGTTGTCTTTGCGACAGCGGCACAAACAACAATACCACTTGGAAACACTAGGGGGGGACAACGGGGGGAAAGCTGAAAAGTTGTCTGTATCCACTTTAACTTAGTGACCCTTATTGAAAAGTGTTACCTTTCCACTTGTCATAAAGTTAAAGCTGTTCAATATCAGCAAAAAATGATTGGATTCAATCCCAAAATATCGGTTATCGGCCTTCAAAAACCCATATCGGTCAAAGCCATATTGGGGCAAGGGGGCTGGGGAGCTAGATCAAACACCGCAGCACCAATGGGATTCGGCCTTCGGGGCTTTCAGCCTGCTCAGCCCACCGACACCATACTGGGGATACAGGGTGGTTTAATTATACTTAACAATACCGCTAGTTTACTTTTCTTTCCACCAGGAGCAAAATGTGACCGCCCCATAATTGCTTCCATACTCCCGCTGCACTGTAAGGTGGCACAAGGGCAAATATGTTGGAATGGCAGGTAGCATGGGCTCCTCCTATAGAAAACACAGACTCCTACTGTAAACAGGATTTTGTTTGAACCACAGCCCCCCCCCCCCCCTCAACCCCCAACACCTAATATATAACGTGTGTGTGTCTCTTAGGAATGCTTTGAGAGCCTTGATGGATTTTACCCAGACCGCAACATCCCTTTACTGAGAAATAAACAAATATGATGGAATTACGATGCAAGGCAGCTATGAATTTTGCAATACGCTTTAGTCTTGCGTAGCTTTTTTTTTTTTTTTTTATCAGTCCGAGGGCCTGTTACCGCTCCTCTCTGAGGCCTTCAACAACATTAGTTTAGCTGGAAATAGCCGTCTCCTATTTCCCAGAATTACCGCCGTGGGTGGACGTTGAAAGCGGTTTCGAGAAAAATAGCACCTCTCATTTCTGTGTCCTTTTCCTGAAACGGGACACTCGACAGGAAAATGTGGCGGCGTTGAACAGAGTGACTGCTTATGAAACCTGCACACCTCAGTTAAGGCTTGAATCTTGTGCTTCTATTATGAAACACTTTCCTTTTTAATTCCTTCCCATACAGCCTGCATTTACATTCCAATTTAAAACGCACACACTCCTCACCTCTCCACGCCTCGTCTTTCGGAAACACAGGTTATCTTATTAGCCGAATGTTTGCGTTGATAAAAATCATTTCTAAATGTGTGCAAATTCAGCTATGACTCATGGCTGTAGGAGGCCCCAAGGACACGAGTGTGTGTTTTTGAGGGAGGGCTGAATCCACGTCTCTCTGAAGATAGAATGCTCTCACTACTACTCAAGGTTACACACAAAGAATGGACTCTATTCATAAAAATCCGCTGTTAGCTTTAACCTTAACAAGGACATTCCCAAAATTACCATTGAGTTATCTACCCACAACCCTCAGTACCTGATTGCTCCTGCACAATTACCTGTGCTAGACATTTCACATGTAATTTGTCTTTTTCAGGCTTGGGTGAAAAGAATAACAAACTGTATCTGCATAGAGACGCATAATTATGACATAATTCATGAAAATTGCCCATGATTGCAGGGCATGGCAAAGTACTTAATCATGTTTACCAGGTCATGCTGGCCAGAACTGCAGCGTAACTTTAGAAGTCCGACTCAGAACTGACAAGGCCTTAAGCTCTAAATTACAAGCAAGTAAACCAACTATTTCCCTAATCAGTAGCCTTGGCTACCCAATCTTTTCACAATTTTCTCTACTGTGCACAAAGAATGCCTGCTAACCCACTCTGCAAGCAAGCGCCTGCAGCAGTAAAAGCTCAGTGTGGTGAGATGCATAAGAGGAGCTATCACACTAAGAAAGTGAGTAGTTCTCACTGTCTCACAGCTTTCCATTCTTAAAGTTTTGCTTAGCAATAAAAACCAATCCTCGCCGTTATCTGATATCTAAGACATTATAACTACGGTCAGTCTGACACACTGGTTTGCCAAGACACACACCTGCAATGAAACCTGCCTCACCCTTCCTTAAGGAGTTGCTAACCCACCTAAAATAATATTCATTAGTCTTGGCTTTCAGTGGAGAGTTTTAGTGTCCTGTGATGGTCTAAATGCTTTTTCAGAGGCGTTTCCACCCTGACAAGAATAAAATCCTGGGGAAAACACTGAATACTAAACACTGAATACTAAACACTGAATACTAAACTCTGAAAGAGTTTCTCGTGAGCACGGGAAACTTTCTCTAACTATCTGGTGCGCGCCAGAAACTATCCCGTGCGCACGCAATACTTTCTCGTGCGCACGGGAAACTTTCTCGTGCCCACGGGATAGTTTCTGGTGTGCACCAGATAGTTTTCCGTGCACACCAAAAACGTAAAGATTTTTTTATTTTTGCCCATGTCCCCTTAGGGGCTCCGTAGAATACTTGCTAATATTTGTATTTTTTTGGGCAGTAAAAGGTCAAAATTAAAGAAACTAAAGATCAGTGTAAAATATCAGCTATCGGCAGCTTCAAATCCAAAAATCTTAGCGTCTGTATCCGCCTTGGCAAACTTGACATCCTAATTATAACCTAGAGATATCGTAGCTCCCCTGTCCTTACGCCAACCATATTCAATGATCAAACTGAGGTCCTGGCTCAGCCCCAAGCTCGCCAAGCCCATGGTTATCCAACACCCAGGAACGTTCCCTATACACCAAGTGGCAGCCTGCACCCTACGCCCAGCCCGGCCCAGCCCAGCCCAGCCCAGCCCAAGGCCAGACTCACTGGGGAATTTCAACTGATTTCAATTTCACCTCTGGCCTCTGTCGCGGCAGCTTGAGCCGTGGCTACACAAAGGGCCAAGTTTCACATTGAACGTGAGAACCCCCTCATCTCCTGACCTCTATTAACATATGAATGGACCAGAAAATGGAACTGGGAGTAAAGAGAGAGAGAGGGGAGAGAGACGGAGAGAGAGGGAGAGTAGGCAAAATGGCTCATTTTTAGAGCAGTCAGCCCCCCCTCCCCCCATATTACACTCAGTGAAAGTAGGGATTTTCTTCACATATCCTGAGACAAGCATACATGTACAGGTTTCCCCAAAGTGCAGTGCAGTGTAGAGAAGGTAATGTACGTGTCCAGTGTCTTGAAACACTGGCCGTTGAAGGAAACAACCCTGTGACCTTCCGGTTACGGGACAGTCTCTCGGACCCCTAGGCCCCCTCGCAAAAAAACACTCATTGAGCATTGTCCTTGGCCAAAACCTCATAACATCATCAGTATGAAACCACAGGACCCTCTTTGATCTCTTGCAGGTCAGTCAAAAAATGTCACATTCTTCAATCCAGCATCCATTTCATTACAGTAAAACTCAAATGTTGTTTGAAATAGCTAGTTACTCACAACTAAGAGATATCAATGCAGATTTTGCAGTGGTTGCAGATGTAACAGGTGAGGTCAGAATAATTTACGTTTATTCTAAAAATAAAACACCAATACATGGTGAGGCAGCATTCACTTACTATGCTGCATACAACTGGAACAGACTTCCAAATGATCTTACTCCAACTGTAACCACTTTTAAAACTAGGCTTAAAACTTTTATGTTCTCCATCTCCTATAATTAAACTCTTAGCACTTTAACTCCAAATATATGTAAATATGTGCACGGTTTATGTATGTATTTACTTGTATCGACAGAACTTAGATTTTTATACTGTAACACTCTTACTGATTTTATAATGTTGCCCTTACTCTAACTTCCAGTGTTCAGAAACTCTTTTCTTGTTTTTAATTTTCTTACTTTTACTTATTTACTTTTATCTTATCCATCTCTGCTTTTATCTCTCTCTTTTAATCATGTAAAGCACTTTGAGTTGCCCTGTGTATGAATTGTGCTATATAAACAAACTTGACTTGACTTATTCTGCAGAAGCATAGCTCTATAAAACTGACTACCCAGTTCCATACCAGGCAGATTTCTCTCAAGTTCAGGCCATAGCATTCTCGCAGCAGAAATAAATTCTCGCAGGTTTCTATGAACAAAAGGGCACTTTTGCTGCAAAACCTTCGCGCCACATTGGCTGGACTAGTCGCCAACGCGTGAATATCACATGATTGGTCGTGTGGTGTTGTGGAAAAGCGCCTCCACTTCCTTTTCCGGTACCACTGCCTTTGTTCACATCCCCATGCTAACTTCTCGTGGTCAACTCTTCGAAATGAATCATTCGGAGGCTCGGCTTGCTGAGCTTGGTACAGGAAATCTGCACCTTGGGACCAATCAAACGGCTTCTAAATCCTCAGATTCCCTCAATCCCTTTGTTGTTCTCTTCTCTTTTAGTTTTTGTCACCACTATTTCTGGTTTCCCTAGGTTACATTTACCCCTTTAGTCATCATGCACTCCCACTGGTGCGGAGTGTAAATAAGCGAACAATACCAAGCCACGGCGAGCATGTACAAATTTGTATGGGGCGATGTGTTCGTCTCTGTTTATATTTCGGCAAGTTTGACTTGGCTGTAAGTATACCCCCACCTTAAGAGTGCAGTCCCTTGGTCATGGGAACAGCAGCGGTGGGCAACCCTGTCAGACAAAACAAACGCACTCTTTATTAGTTTGGACTCAGCGTGAGAGGAGAAGATGGGGGAAGACTTGGCAGAGGAGGCTATCCATGTTCCATATAGACATGACACTACAGGTTCTTGCCTCTAACCCAAAGAGAGATGCTACAATTATGAAGCAATATCTTATACACTGAAAAGCATGGTGTCCTGCTGAGTTTTGGCCCGGTGAAGCCCTCTGCTGCTGTTAAGGTCTCCATTGACTGGCAGAGACTGAAAGATCGTCTGACAGGGGGTTCCAGGCCCGACCCCATTCATCTGATCTAATCTGGTGTGGGAGGGGGGGGAGGCGGGGTGAAGGAGGGGGACAGAGATGGGTTAGACCAGTATATTGGTTTGCTGATTAATCAAGCCATATTGGCCTTATGTTGAAAATAGGGTTCGGGTTAGAAATTGCTGTTTTATTAAAAATCAGATATGGTCCAGCAAGTGTCATCCACCTCTGATATTTAATTTAATAACTTAAATGTCAATGGGAAGCTCTTAACCTGAATTGATTCTCATGAGACATCTTAATCTGTTTATTATTCTAATAATCAATTATTATTATTATTACTACTACTACTACTACTACTTCTACTACTACTACTACTATTATTTTTATTACTATTATTATTAGTAGTAGTAGTAGAATTCTGGGGAAATATTTTAAAGCTATATTAAGATAGACTCTGTACAAAAATCCTATGTTTCGTTTTTGCATTTTTTTTTTTACATGAAAATGGTCAAATTTAAAGATAGTGAATACTGGCACAAAATATCAAGTATTCAATTCAGCTTCTATATTAAACTATATTTCCTTTCAGCCTTCCAAAAAACCGTATCTGTGAAACCCTACTTGTCAACATTTTTTTCTTAAGTTTCATATTATTTATGACAAAATATCAGCTATAGGCAGCTTCAGTCCAAACACATCAGTATTATTATCGGTATCAGGCTCGAAAGTCCCATTGTGGCTGGACCCTACAACAGAGATGGGGGGACAAAGGAGGAAAGGTGGAGGGGGGATGCGAGTAAGGGCAGGGTATGAGATGGGGAGAGCAGGTGTGAGGGAGGGAAATGAAGGAGTGGGGGGAGTGGGTTAGTGGAGGTGGGAGGGATGGAGGAGGAGGGGAGGAGATAAGGGCAAAGGAGGGGTAAGAAGGGATGGAAACAGGCCGCCAGCCTCTGACCTGACGCCAAGCCAAGGCCACAACTGGAGGGGGCAACAATGATAGTCAATGAGGAAAAGAGATGGAGATAGGAGAAGAGAGGAGAAAAAAAATTGAACTAAATAAATAAATAGTATCCAACTATTTAAAAAAAAAAAAAAAAAAGTAGGGTGTGACTGATGTGGGTTTTTGAAGATCGATAAGGGTGAAATTTTGGGCCAATATTCAATATCTTTATATATCTATATCTATATTTGACCATAGTCATGGAAAAAAAATAAAATAAAATTACAAGATTCAGTGTTTCCACCAGAATTTGATTTTTGGCAGGGTGGAAAAGCCTCTGAAACGGATTTAGACCAATACTGATAT
>NW_027283036.1:55000-60970 GCF_046629955.1 Centroberyx affinis | reverse complement strand
TACACAGAACTAGAACAACAGGAACTCTCATACAGTGCAAAGGGACAGTGCAAGACTTATATACACAAATTCAACATTGATTGTTCAGCTGTAGAAAGTAAACTGAGGCCTGTTTCTACACTGCAGTGACTCTGGCTGTATCTCTGTGTGAACAGGCATTTTAATTAGCCTTACTGAACATCAGCCAAAGTCTTTCTGTTTCATAACTGTTCATCCTGATCTTGCACTTACAGTATTGCCACTTGTAATATAACAATGGCACAATATATTAATGTAATCTTAGGGTGATTTAAAAATCACTTCACCTTTTAAAAGTCCCAACAAAGCCTAAGATTATAAAACGTTTGCACAAAATAAGTCTGTTGTAATGTATTCTTGGCTCTGTCTGAGGCAAAAACAAACAAAAGTGGGGCTACTGTCACCAGGCCGCCTGTTGTGCCATATAGCAGCTTGATGTAGGTTAACAGAACAAACTAAATTTATCTCTAACCCAACTCCGTCACACCGAGTGCTAAACTGAAGCCTTTAGGATGGTCTTGTCAAATGGACTTGAACCAAATGGAGCTGGAGGGAAAAGAAGAGAGGGGGAGAAGAGAAGAGAAGAGAAGAGAAGAGAAGAGAAGAGGAGAGGAGAAGAGAAGAGAAGAGAAGAGAAGAGAAGAGAAGAGAAGAGAAGAGAGCAGAACAGAGAGCACAGGAGAGTCTAACATTACCAAGCAGAAAATTTAAGAACAGAACACAGAGAACATGAGTAGCCTACCATACCATCAGTAGTAAATCTGTCTCAGAAATACTACAGTATATCTCTAGAATAGACACTAATGGTATGATTGTTTTTCCTGCAGATACGGCTACTCATAGATTTAAATCTGCCTGGTCATTGTTATTGATATAGAAATTCACCACTAGATGAAAATGTACAGTAGGCCAAAATATGAGTAAAATTGATTTGAGATATATTTCACTATATGATAATGTAATTTTAGAGGACTGTTGCTCTTCTGAGCAGGCACAGTATGAGTACAATGCATTGATAATTTGCAGTCATACAAAATAATCCTGCAGGTTTTCCTTCTCACAATTGACAGCAATACACTAAAAAGAGCATGAGGCAACCTTGCCTATCATTAATGTTTACAGTGACAACAAAACACTTAATTAATATTGGGGATGTGAGTTAATTTTAATCACAAATCTAGATATTTTTACTCAAAAGTAGTAAGTTTTAGTAAGATATTCTTTTACTTGAGTAATTTCCTAGGAAGGCTTTGGGTAAAATTTTAAAAGTGTTGCCTTCTTCTGCTTGCGTAAAAAAGCTATTTTTCACCGTAGATTGATTGATTGATCAATAGACTGACTCATTTGCATAGTGTTAAACTGCTGAGTTTGCAGGTGCACGTGCATCTATCGGCTTGTAGACGCCCTTGTGAATATGGTAACATCCTTTAAGTCAGCAAACTAGAGTTAGTCCTAATGTTTTATCCCTTAGGAAAATCACTATATGGAATATTAGGACTTACAGGTATAGTGACCTTACTAAATGTTTTTTTGTTTTGTTTTGTATGTAATCTACTAAAATCAGTTTTCAATATTAATATATGGATTTCTACTTAATTGCTTTGCGTGTGCGTGTTTCTGGCGATCTCTCCTCTCTCTCTCTCTCTCTCTCTCTCTCTCTCTGTGTGTGTGTGTGTGTGTGTGTGTGTGTGTGTGCGCGCTCAGCTTATGCGCTTGCACGTTTAGGGATAGTTTCCTCCAGAAGCGCTACGGGAGCGCAGACTGAGCCAGGCTGTTGAGAGAAAGAGAGAGGGAGAAGAGAGAGGGTGAGAAGAGAGGGAAAGAGGGAGTTGGACTGCTACCATAGTGGGTGGAAAAAAACGAAGATAATGAAAAAGTAAAACCGTGTTCCTGGCTGCATCCCTCACCTGAAGTTTGATATTCACCAACCAGCATTGCTCCATGAGCGGAAAAACGGCCAAACCCAAAGAGGATAAAGACCATGCCGCCAAAGGTGAGTAATGATGAACCAGTCTGATAGAGATGCAATTAGAGAGAAGGAGGGAGTTGTAACCTTAGGCGTGTTTTATCCAAGACTTATGAGAAAAATAACAATGGTGGTTTCTGGCTACAGCGCTAGTCATGATGCTGACATCAGCATGGTTTGGCCACTTATTCCCCTTGTCCCCATGGTGCAAAAAAATACATTTCACATATGGCCTACTTTAGAATATTTTTAGACATAGCATATGATTCAAATTATACAAAAATGCCCAAAAGTGCATTTGTTTGATGGTATTGTTTCGGTATGTATCTGTAAACACATTGGTAACTACAGTATATGGAATGTATTTTTTTTCCTTATGGGTCTTGCAGTTTACGAGCTTTATCAGTAAGAGATGGGAGGAGAAGAGAGCGGTGTGTGTGGACCCTGCATGGTGTGTGTGTGTATTTCTTATCTGTCCCGGGCTAAACACCCTACATATGTCGTTCTTGTGATATTTATGGGATATTTGTAGCCTACTAATGGCTCTTTGGCTCTCGTACCTGGATTCTTGTGGCGCACACACACATTCATTTTCTCCCTCTGGGCAGCAATAAAATCGACGCGCGATACACCGCAATGGAAACTGGGAAACTACATTGCCATGGAGACAAAAAAAGGGAGTTGCCCTCAAGCTGCATACATTACAGACCCATGCTCATTCATAATATGATATGAGGAAGGAGGGGTTATAGAAGCAGCCTGTAGGGATTTATATTGAAGTGATGTGGAAAAAAAACATTCTTGTCCAATATCAACGCTTAATGATATTAACAGTAATAATAAAAACAAGAACATAGCAGACATGAATAATAAGGATGTAGTGGAAGGTTAAACCCAACTAAACCATTTTAAGATGACATAAATATTCATGACCTATACATACAGTTAGTAAGTAGTATCAAACTGATCTCACTTAACTCTTCAGTAAAAATGAGGAAGTAAAATAAATCCATGCTTTTCTGAAACTATAATAGATTTTTGTTTACTCTGGTGGTTGTTTGCCTTAAGACGATCACCAACTGGAGGTCTTAGTTTAGTCTTTAGTCTTGGTTTACTTTTCATTTACCACTAACATTACTGATTATAATGAGCTGAATGGATTATGATTCCCTGGCCCACGAGAGGAGAAAAAAAGGCTGAACATCCTATTGGATTTAGATTGTTGATTCTCTTACTGAGCAACTATTGAGGCTAAATATGCTAATAGGAAATGCTCTGCAGTTACAATGGATCAGTAGATTGATTGTGCCATTAACTTGTTCATCAGCACAAACTAACACTGAGAGAGAAAAAAAAAAAGACATCAGCAAAGTTTGCCTCAATAGCCACTAAAAAAAAAGCTCAAGCATACATCTTTGGCTTTAAAAATATTCAGTGATGTCTCTCTCTCTCTCTCTCTCTCTCTCTTTCTCTCTCTCTTTCATGCATAGACCTGCAGGGTTAAATGTCACCTTGTGCCGCTCTCTGTATTAATAGTGGTTTCACGGATTAAGTTGGGGTAGAACAGGAACTCATTAACATCTTGTTCCTATGAGGTTCGGTGGAGGAACGGACAGCGGTAGAGGCTTATATCCGTGTGTGTGTGTGTGTGCTTGTGTTTATAATGGTGGTTTAAATAAGCAGAAGGACAGGATTCATCTTAGATAGAGACACTATTGTTAATTAACCCTGATCTTGACACAGCAGCAGGCCAGCACAGGTCAGCGCTGCATAGTAATTAAGGCCCGACCGATATATCAGCAAGCCAATACTGACTTCTCACAGATACAGCGCTATCGGCTTATATCACACCAATAATGCTGGCAGTAGCACAAAACATGCTTTTGACATCTACAACTACCTATTATATTACTTTTACATTTAGTCTGGACGTTTGAAAAATACAACAAATGTAAAATTTGGTTTTAGAATGCTGTTTAGATCTTGAGAGAGCTATGATTATGATTTAGATTAAATTGCAAATGTTTGTCAGTCAGAATGGTGCATCTCAATTAGAGAACCAAATCTGAGGGATTTATGTTTATGTAATGGTCACACACACATTATAAATACTTGGCGAAGTATCGTGTGTGTTATGCTCTGATGAAAGCATTATTTCGGAAACGAGGTCTTGATTGATTGAATTAAGTCTTGTCACTTTTTTGAATGAATAATTTTTAAAACAATGAAAAACTGATAAACCCCTGCACTGAAAAATGTTTGTGCTGGCAAGAATGTGTCTACACACACACACACGCACACACACACACACACACACACACACACACACACACACACACACACACACACACACACACACAGATGCCATAACACCATAATGTTCTACATGAGATAAAACTTTTTTATCTCATGTAAAATACAGAAACTTTTTCTAGAATTGATATTTTGCAATTTTTAAAACAAGTTCTACTTTTGGAGTGCTTAAGTTGCTTAAAATTTGCATAATATTTCACCAATATTTCAAGTATTAACTCCCCATATTACTTTCCCCCTCAGTTGGCGGTATCACCTCCAAATATCTTCTATTGGTTCGCCCCTGATAGTAATTAACAGAACAGAATGGCTTTGGCTGACATGCTGTAAAACAGGATAAGATGCCGTATGATCAGTCACAGTCTAAAGGGAAGAGCAAGTGGACAGTGACGTCACTGCACTCCACACTGAGCTGACCAGAGTATAGCAAGTTTTCATGATGAATGTGTTGTACCTGAGTTGTGACTCCTGGTGCCGGCCCTGTCCACCCTCTGTCCTGCCCTCTAGATCACAGCTGTAGATAAACTGGGACTCTCTGCTGTTGTAGAGTCTAGATAAAAATAGAGATGTGACTGAGGTTTTGCTGTAGCGGCCCCTTGACGCTGCAGCCAGCCTGCAGTCAGTCCTCCATCAAGCATGGGGTCGGATGAATCCCAGTCCCAGTTTTTGAAATTTTTATGACCCATCATCATGGTACATGGTATGCGGAACATTATGTTGTCATGGCATCTGTGTGTGTGTGTGTGTGTGTATAGACACATTCTTATGAACACAATAACTCAGGAGCATGACAGAAACCATATACTTACACCACAGCTTCTAGAGTAGGTGATCTGATTAGATTTTGGAGCAGCTTACAGCATAAATTTGCATCTTAATGAGGAAAACCTTTCTTGAAACTACTATAATTCCTTAATGCTTTAAGATACAGAGTTCATATTAATACTACCTATGTGTTATGTGAAGACAAGTATGCTGACAGAGAAATCTTTGCAGTTAATACATGAATTTGCTTAATTAAAGACATCATTAGCATAAATTGTAATGTTAAGTAAATTATGGTGCTTATGGCGGGACATTAGGCAGCTCAAGTGCCTCTTGTTATTCTTTGTTATCATCTTTGCTGCTCACCTTATTGTCTTCCTTTCATTACCATCGCTGTTATTTTCTTTTTCATTTTTGTGTGTTCCTGGTTGTAAAAATTGATATAATAATGCTGATAGTAATGCTAATCATCCTAATATTGATAATAACAATGCTAATGCCAATGATAATAATAGGCAAGGCAAATTTATTTATATAGCACATTTCATACCCAAAGGCAACCCAAGGTGCTTTACAGAGAACACATGCAAAAGCACAAGAAACAAATATTAAAAACATTAAAAGCGAGCAAGCAAAAGGACACAGAATAAAAACAATAAAAGCAAACAGGCAAATGTCCACAGATAAAAAAATAATAGTACTAGTAGAAGTAGGAGTAGTAGTAATATCATTATTGGTATTTGTATCATTATTAGCATCATGTTTAGTATTAATATTATAGAACATAATGCCTATCTGCCATGCCTATCTGCTGTTTCAGTGGCAGCTGGTTGTACATGTGGCCCCTTTGGGCCGGATGCTAGTTTACTGCAGGACAATACAGCCAATAATACACTGCTAGACTTTCA
>NW_027283036.1:30000-52500 GCF_046629955.1 Centroberyx affinis | reverse complement strand
TTGTGGGAGTTAATTAGTTTGATGCTGTGGGAAACAAATTAATTCAGCGTTCTGTTTGTTTTTGCTGCAGGCATTTTGAAGCTTTGTCCAGATGGCATTAAAGTGTATTCACTGCACAGGATATGGGTGGGATCGCTGGTGATGCGTCTGGCTAGGTCCAATGTGAATTTGTCACTTAGGGTGGTAATGGTTGTGAATTTGGTAGTGGCAATTTTGTTTGATATGGTGATGAATTTGTTGAGTTTGCTTTGTTTTGAACTTACAGAGATCCTCCCCAGGCTGCAATACAGAAAGTCAGGATGCTTTGTATAAAGCTTTTATAAAAAAGAGCAAGCTAAGCAAGTTATGGTTAGTTTAGGGTTATGACTTGGCTTTAGAGTTAATATTAGGATTAGAAATAGGTTAGGGTAAGGGTTAAGGTTTGGCAATTGTTTGGTAATTGAACGGGTTAAAGAGTATATACCCAGTTTGTACCCGCTTATGCACGATTTTGAAAAATGCAAGAATGTGGGCGTGAAGAGTGAGGGAGAGGAAGGGCGTTTGGTGTTGAGTCGGGTGCATGAGAAGAGGAACGGAGTGGAGTGTCTCAAATCTACCTTCATACCTTTTTTTAACCAAATGATGAATCTTGGGATAATTGTCCTTGTACACGGCTGCGTCTCCATCTAAACACTGACTGCTCATTTTAACCATTGTAGGGAAAACTGAGCCAGGTTCAGTGAGATAAATACGGCACCAGCACATTTGCGCTTCATGTTGCCAGTAGGCCTATAACTGATATTGTTGTATTTCATAAGTAGCCTAAATAGTAGGCAAATCAAAAAGTGTGGAGTGGAGTTACTCTTTAAGGTTACGGTTAGAGGTTAGGGAATCAGTTTAGTCAATGGTATAGTAATAGTAATATAAGTATAGTAAGTATAGTAGTATAGTAATACAAACCTGTGTGTGTGTGTGTGTGTGTGTGTCCCACTAGTGGCCCTGCTATTGAACTTTGATCTGTTGGGAGAAAGGTGGGGTTGGGTGACAGTTACAGTTTCTCTCAGTCAGTAGATGATGACTCCAGTAGATGTTCAGTAGAAACAAACAGACTCTCGCGGCCTCCTCAGTAGATCCTAGATGTGGGAAAAGGCTCCTTGCTCCCTCCCAGTGACGGCGGATTGTGCCAGATCAGCGGGGCCTCGAGATGAATCATTAATGACCGGTTCCAACGGCTTAATGGCCTCTAATGTTCTGTAATGATCTCCCGCCAACGCCACGTGCACAGCCTTAATGGATCCAATACCGTGGAGAATTCTCTCGGTTTGAACTTCGGTAATTCCTTCTTTTCGCCGAGCATCTGACAACGGGAAGTGCGAAAACCAGAATGAGCAGAAAGCTCCGGAGCTCTGTGAGCGCAACATGAGTTTCCCTCTCCGCCGATCAGCCTCAGGTAGGACCGGGGAACATGCTGGGACACAACTGGGAATTTGGTGAGCTTGGAACTATAAGGCTCTATCTGACTTTTTTGTTTGTTTTTGATTGTTTTATTAACCAACATTGAGTGAGCCACATATTCATTATGTTTGTAGCCTATGCTACTTTATGCTTGTGTGGTGCTATTATTATTTTTTAAAGAACATTTTAGGGTTAAGTAGCCTATTTAAAAAGAGACAAGCTAGGCTACATAACAGTTTTGACAGATGAGATGTCAAATCTTTAATGCACAGTCTCTCAGGACCAATCCACCTGCATATAACCGATTCGGTTTGATCTAGCCTGTAGTAGGCTAATCCTATATACATTTTTGAAGGCTATTTAATTTATCATACAAATATCAACACAACTAGATGTTAGGAATATTATAGGAAAATTGTAGCGATGCCACAGGGGATAAAAATTCCAGTAAGTATGATAAAGTCACTAAGTCAGTACAGGCGCGCTATAAGTCTCTATTGGGATATTATTGGAATATTAGTGAGTTTCCGATCTTATAATGCTTAGATATTTAACTTCCCATGTTATAAAGTTATACCCATAAAATAAAGTGATCATTTTAATATAAAATGTATAAGGTTTGTCGTTTTACAGCATCAGAAATCTGAACTAAAACTTGGGAGCTGTCCGCGGTGCTGAAATGAGCGCAGGACGCGCCCTTCTTCTGAACCGCCTCAGCAGAATAACTCGTCTGTACACTCGGGACAAAATGCTGTTTTATTATTTACAGCTGTCCAGCTGTAACTTGCTGTTCGTGTCACCCCAAATTAGTAGAGGTTTCTAGTAAAGGGCCTTCTAGTTTAGGACCTGAATGTTATTCTGCTGCATCCAGCCTTGAGAACAAAATTAAGCATTTCAGGAATTGGGACCCTGATGTTGTATCGGTAGTGATCAAGCCCATCGCAAAAACCAACTTTATAAATATTACAGAAATTAAGAAATCGCAAGCAATCAAATGTGTAAATATTGGGACCAATTTGGGAACAAAATGCTGTCTTTTTTGTGTTTTTGGAAGCGTGAAAGTCACTGTTTTATCATCTTAACATGACTTAACACCAACGCCCTTAGAGAGCCAGCATCAAAAGCTAAAAGTCTCCTCTTTTGACTCATCTTTTTACTGTGAGATCCATATCAGCCTGCACTGTAGATGAGTCAACACACAAAAAAGCACGAGCTCACTGTCCCAATACTAATGCTTTTGACGGGATGCCTGCCATCCAAAAGCCTCAGTGGCTTGTTGAAAAGTGTTTAACCCTCTTGTGATTGCTGCCATTCACAGCTCTCTCTCTCTGCTGTTGGGTCTCTCTGGCTCTTGTGCAGAGTCGATGATACTCTGAATGGCATTCATGGTTAGACTGAGAATAACATATCAGGACATTGTGAGTATTTGCTGTAAATGTATCTCTCTCTATGTACCTCCACCTCAGTCTCTTTTGTCCTCCTATTGAACTCCTTGAACCCTGCTGAGGGTGCTACTGAGCTGGAAGTTCACTTTTAAAGCTAAAAATCATGGTTAACTATTCAAGTTTGGACAAAAAAGTTAAAAGCTTTGTTCTCATTAAACTTGAACGCCATGGGACAAAGGGAGTGTGCGCACACACACACACACACATACACACACAATAGAATAGACTAGAATAGAGTTTTTTCTTCAGTTGAGAGTCTAAGGTTGGGGAGTGTTGTTTTCATTTTCCATTTAGCCTACTGTTTTCATAATGTGGGAGTTGTGAAACCCTTTGAGACTATAACAGTGATTAAGAGCAATTCAAATAAACTCGACTTGACTTGACTTGACTTGAATAGAGTAGAATAGAATAGAATAGAGTAGAATAGGTCAATCATATTTTTTTCCCCAAATATCATATATTTGGCTCATTCTGTCTGTCTCTTATCAGTTCTATCTGTGTCTCATGCTTGACTCATTTGTCTCTGAGCTAAACAATTTAAAGTCTCACGCTTATTGAGGTGAAAACTGAGATGAAGAGATGAAGATGTAGTTTCTATCATAAAGTAACATGTAACTGAGTCTGGGATGGATGTGCCATCTGTACCATCTAATCCAGTTGATCAGTATTAAGGGTCTTACCTGAGCAGAAGGCCTTGCTGTTGATATAACTTCTGCTTCCTGGGTCAAGGCCAGGTCACTGCCCCCAGGTCGTGACCTCAGCTTCTGTCTGTGATGAGAACAGTCTATCACCTCCTCTCCATCTCTCTCTCTCTCTCTCTCTCTCACACAGTGGATTTATAGCTTAGAGTTTGCTGGGGGGAAAGCAAGTTACAGACGACTCCTCTTCAGTCATGTAATTTACCGCTCACCACATCCTCTTCCTCTCCACTCATCGATTTTGCTGCCTTGCTTTTTCCAACCGACATAGTGATGCGGGATGCAGCGGCGGCATGCTTCGTCACCGCCTGCCAGGTGCCACAGGTCGACCTCGGCGTTGTGCCGGTCGACTCTGCTTGCTTGCCGCTTCGTCCGCGCTGCACCTACCGGCCGGGGTTGCAGTTGCCATGCAGCTGCATCTTCATCTTCCACTGCCAGCTGTGCATCTGTTCTCCCGTGGGACTGCCGAAGGTCTCGTTGTGGAGGAGGAGGAGGAGGAGGAGGAGGAGGAGGCGGCGGCGGCACGGGCCGACACGCATGAAAGTGGTCGCATTACTGTGTGTGCGTGTGCCTCGGCTCTGGTGCCAATGCATAGGAAACATCTATAGATGCTAATAGAGCTCATCCAGACAGAATGCTGTCTCCCCTCTCGCCTCCTCTTTGCATGCTGCAGCTCTTCAGCAGTGGTGAACCTCTGCACCAAAATAAGATGAGAGCCCCTCCTCTCTCTCTTTCTCTCTCTTTCTCTCTCCCTCTTTCTCTCTCTCTCTCTCTCTCTCTCTCACACACACACACAATGTCTTTCTCTCTTACACCCCTTTTCCATTATTCCTTCTCTCATTCATTCACCTGTCTCTCTCTCTCTCTCTAATGCTCTTATTTCTCTGTTTCTCTCATGCCTCCTCCTATATAATCTCTCTCTCCTCTCTCCCTGTCTCTTGCCCCCTCTCTCTCTTTCCCTCTCTCTCAAACTCAATATTTCTCTCTCTCCTCCATCTCTCTTCCATTATTTGCTCTCTCATTTATTAATGTCTTTCTCTCTCTTTTCCCCTATTTCTCTTTGAGCATTTTCCTCACGCCTCCTCATATTTAATCTCTCTCTGTCTCCACTTCTCTTCTCTCGCCCTCTCTCTCTCTCTCACACTCAATTTTTCTCTCTGCCACCCCTTTCCATTATTGCCCCTCTCACTCATTTATCTGTCTTCCTCTTATTTCTCTGTTCATTTTCCCCACCCCTCCTCCTGTTTAATCTCTCTCTCTCTCTCTCTCTCTCTCTCTCTCTCTCTCTCTCTCGCTCTCTCTCTCTCCCTCTCTCTCTCTGCCCACCAGTCATCAGTATTCAGTATAACATGTAAATATCATGCCACGTGGGGTTCGGGGCTACAGGTGCCCTATGTAAAGAAACTGCCCCCCCTCCATCCCTCACTCACTCACTCACTCCCTCCCTCCCCCTCCCCCCCCTCCCTCCCCCCTTGTTCTACTTCCTCGGGGCGGGCAGGGCTGCAGCAGTTTTATGAACGGCTGCACGGCTGCATCATGATCCCCTTCCCACTGAATCTGCCCCGAGCTGTTTCATTGACAAACACCCCGGTTGCTGCATTTCTCTCACGGACAGCGTCGAGGAGAGCATCACCGGGGGAGCGGTGCAGAGCAGCAGCAGCAGCAGCAGCAGAAGCAGCAGTAGAAGAAGAAGAGGCAGCAGCTGCAGTGATCAACAACAAGCCCCGGTCCCGTTCGCCTCAACTAAGCTGTTGATCCGCCAATCGGACCCGGACCCGGACCGGACCATTACGCATCCCCTGAACTCGCTCTCCCGGGACAACCAGAATCTCCTGAAAGGGAATCAGGTTGCCTTTGAGGCTCTTTTAGTGATGTGAGGCGGCGTCGTTAATGGCTCATCACTGTCAGGCTGATTAACGGATTTGTTTAACGACTTGAATGAAGCGCCCGGGCGCAACGATGGAGGTTTCTGGTCGGTTTTTAAAATCGTGGATATCTGCGAGACTGCAGCGGCCGGTGTGTGATGCGAACTGAGCCGTGGGTGGTGTAGACCCCCCTCCCCACACCCCCACACCCTCACACACCGCCCCCCCACAGCCCTCACCCCCGGGACACAGCCTTGCTTCGCTCCACCGGGGGAACATGTCTCGGGCAGCGGCTATCGCCAGCTCCCTCATCCGGCAGAAGCGGCAGGCGAGGGAGCGGGAGAAGGCGAATGCGTGCCGCGGCACCGGCAGCCCGAGCAACACCAAGGGCACGAACGAGAAACCGAGCAAACTGAACGTGTTCTCGCGTGTCAAATTGTTTGGGTCGAGGAAGAAACGGAAGAGGAGGCGACCACCAGGTCTGAGGGGGGAGAGAAGTCGGAGAGCCATCACCTGCACCACCATCTTCACCATCACCATCATCACCATCACCACCATCATCACCATCACCACCATCATCACCATCACTACCATCACCATCATCACCATCATCACCACCACCATCACCACCATCACCATTTTCTCTCATCTCTAAAGGTGGCTCTTCATCACTTCATCATCATGTCTTCTGGCAGTGTCTTGGAAAATAATCCTGTTGCATGACACCACAAACCATCTGATGTAAATAACTTTATATCGTCCCACAGGAAGGTGTTGTAGCATCATGTATCTCTGAGAATTGATGGAGACTTTTTTTATTGATATAAACAGAGAATGCAAGGATGTTGGAGATATTCTCACCACCATGGTTACATCTGTCAATTTCTCTTTGATTTTTTTTTTAAATGTATGCAGTAATGTACAGGGATCAGTGATTGGTTTTGGAGCCTGTAGGCCGAGGGATTGGAAACATAAACAGCTTCTCTTCCTCTGCCACTTCCGGCTCACATAGCCACATGATCACATGACAGTAATAAGCAAAGAATGCAGTTAATGTCTCTCCTCTCCTCTCCTCTCCTCTCTCCTCGCCTCTCCTCTCCTCTCCTCTCCTCTCCTCTCTTCTCCTCTCTCCTCTCCTCTCCTCTCTCCTCTCCTCTCCTCTCCTCTCCTCTCCTCTCCTCTCTCTCCTCCTCTCTCCTCCTCTCTCCTCTCCTCTCCTCTCCTCTCCTCCTCTCCTCTCCTCTCCTCCTCTCCTCTCCTCTCAGAGCCCCAGTTAAAGGGCATTGTAACCAGGCTCTCCAGTCGCCAGGGCTTCCAGCTGCAGATGCAGCCTGACGGCACCATTGATGGAACCAAGGATGAAGACAGCACCTATGGTAAGTCTAACCTTTGAAGAGTTTGACTTGTAAAATGAGCTTTAAATTACCATAACTCGAATATACAGTGTTTATAACAATTACAAATGTAAACAAATCTTTTTCACAGCCTTAAAATACATGTAAAAGTCTTCAGGTTCAGCTGTTACAACCTATCAGTCCTTTAATCAAAAGTTCGGACAATGACTTTCAGAGTGAAAAAATAAAATTCTTCAATCCAATAAATCACTGTGTAAACAAAGCCAGTATTTTTACAGCAGTGTTTCAACAAGAAGCACCACATTGCAGTTATAATTTGCGGTTAGAAAACTTCAATCTGTGATTTTTTGAGCTTATTAACCATGGGAATAAAAACACATATCCATGTAGAGAGGGGCTTGGAGTTGGAAAAGAAGCTTGTTTAAACTTCCTTATTGCATTCTAACTCATAATGCAAGTCTGAGGAAAGCCAAGAGGGAGACGCGATAGCGGCACTCCAAAAATCCCCAAAACAGATTAAAAAAAGATTTTTGGAGTGCTGCTATGCCATCTTCCTCATGGCTGTCCTTATGTTTTAATTATATATCTGAGCACCCAGCCAAAGGGGCTACAAGAGGAAGCGCACCTGCTGTACATTTCATAATGCGGGTCTATTTTACTTCAGTATTTACTGACAGTATAAATACTGTATAAGCAAACATTTCATAACTTTAAAATCCACAGTGCCCTACAGTTTTGGATTTGTATGTGGACATATTGACTATGTTTACATGCAGTTTTGTAATCCGATAAATGAACTGGTTTATCTCCATTCCAAATGAAACATCCCCATATAACCACTTCATTTAGACTAGAGTAACCAGTCTAAAGCAGTTTGAATCCAGTTTAAGGACAAGGTGGACAAACTGGAAATCTGTTTAATGGGAGAATTTTAGCCCAATGCCTCCACAATATGTAAATCGTTTATCGGATTAGACAACTATGATTCATGCTTTTCCTCCACATGACAGGTGGTGATGGGACAATCTAGCTGTTTATTTGTTAAATGTTTCCTAGACGGTACATTTGCAATATGGACCCGTTCAAATCATTTAATGAAAGAATGAGAGATACTGGGTTTAAGTGAACCAGTGGACAAACACACACACACACACCCACACACACCCGCAAACACACACATACAATATGTGGTTGATATAGCTAATTCAAATGTGTTGTTGTGCTTCAGACTGCAGACCCACTCTTATGCACAGATGGCGGTGCCACCATCATCATTAATCTGTGCTACTTTTCACACCACCAACTGCTGCATGAGAAGAGAAAGACACTGCAAAAAGCAAAGTGTACTTTAATTAGATGATTACATGGTGTAGACATGTAAACGCTGACCCACATGAAATCAGTTTTCTATGATTGGGTTTGAATGGATAATCCATGTAATCCATAGTCATAACCACAGTCATTATAGAGAACATGGTTGGTTAAATGAGCATAATTAAATAGGAGTCTGACTCATCAAACTGCCTGGAATAATTGTGTTCCTGCTACAGAGCTTATGGAGGGACATGAATAACTTTAATAGTTGCTTCTCCCTACTAAATGCAAAACGCCTGAAAATCAATCAGATAGTAAAAGCCTGCTGATATAATTTTTGTCTACATACTAAAAATGTCTGTTTTTATTAATCTTATTTTAATGTTAATGGAGGTATGTGCCATGTACATAAAGGGCTGTCTAACTGTTCATCCAATATGACTGGAAACACCCTCAAATGAAAGCTGAGAGTCTGTGCTTTAACCCCAGGCCAAATGCTTACATGCTTATGGATTTCACTGTATTTAAAATTCACAAGCCACACTTTCAATCAGCTTGGGAATGCCTTTGTTGCTATGCATCGGTGTTCAGCAGAAGGACTATCCATTTTCATTTGGATTAATGGTAGAAATAGCTGGAAATGCTGACCTTAACGCTTCCCAAACACTGACCGTTGATATGCTTACACCACCTATCCCTATACTTACTCCCTATGTGCTTTTAGATAGGTCTAATTCTGACCTCTCCGCTTTACAGTAATCACATGTTTAATACCAACCAGTAAATCATCACTTTAATTCGATTCCCTTGCCGCCTGACCGACCTCGTAAAATAGCTTTTCTGTGGCAAAATGGAGGTGTCAGCCTACCCGCCGCTACATTTATATTGATGATACCTTTTCTCTTCACTGTGTGAGTGCTTGTGTGTTTGCTGTGTGTGTGTGTGTGTTTGTGTGTGTGTGTGTGTGTGTGTGTGTGTGGGTGTGTGTGTGTGTGTGTGTGTGTGTGTGTGGGCGGGTGGGTGGTTGTGTACGTGTGTAGCTGTGTTCAACCTGATCCCAGTGGGGCTTCGTGTGGTAGCCATCCAGGGCGTCCAGACCAAACTCTACCTGGCCATGAACAACGAGGGCTTTCTCTACACCTCTGTAGGTTATCACACACACACACACACACGCACACACACACACACACACCATCATCATTATAATCTATCCATCAAAGGCGAATATCTCTTCTTATGGGTCTTTGCGAGCTGATCAGTGAGCGGCAGCCCGAGCCCCAGGCGTGACACATGTCGCCGAGGGACGGGGCAGCAGCTTTCGGAGTGAGAGCTCTTTCATCGTCACCCTTTCATCACATTGATCCTCTAAATACAGTTTTCCTTATGAGTCAGCTGTTATGATCCGGCGCCTGAGCCTCACTCGTCTGTTTACTTATATTGCGGCTTTTCAGGGTTGATTTGAGATTGTCCTCCGGGCTCCTTTTGTTCGTCTGCCTGCAGTCATTAGGCCATGGAGGAGCTGCTTTGATAGAATCAAAGATTAAAGATTACTTTATTGTCCATGTACTCAATGCTATTGAGACCTGTCTCTCCACATCTCCCTCCTAGATATACACTTTTGTCCCATATATTTAATATATTTTCAGAAGGCAGTGTTGGCTGCAATGCACTGGTGCCTTGCTCAAGGGCACTTCAGCAGCGATGATGTGTGCCCCCTTCTGTTGATGTTAGGAATTGAACCAGCAACCTTTAGGTCATTAGTTCATCTCTCTACTGCACAGCTATGTACTGCGCAGTATTTGGCCCATCAGATCTAGCAGAGGATGGTTTGGGTTGTTATGCTGAGGGTGTTGGCTTCAGTCAGAACACTGATATCACTTGTTCGATCTTCTCACCTGATATTGAATGCAAAACACACACACACAAACACGCAAACACACACACACACACACACACACACACATAAATACAGACACCACATCCCTCTTTCATTTCACTCGAGCGCAAATCCCTGCAACACAGAATCTGGTTGAAGATCACACACACACACACACACACACACACACAAATTCTGCGCATTTTAAAATTCATATAGGGATATTGGATGAGAGAGAGACAGAGCATTCTTTCTGTAGCTTTCCGTTTCCCCCGGCAACCTGGGCACCATCTTTCTCTCGGTGGGCTGGTTGGTATTCTAGGGAGTATCCGGTTACCATGGAGACACAGGACTAAGGAAATGCAAATGTCAGCTGTCCTAAGTTGGTGCAGTTTGTTCTCAGAGACTACAGCCTGGCCGAGATAATGATTCAAGGAGCGGACCGACTGATGGATGAATAGATGGAGGGAGGCTAGATGGAGGAATGACTGAATGCTTTTTAATGGACTTGCTGTTTCAAACTCGTACCTAACCCCCCCCCCCCCCCATTTACAATCTCTGCTCCACCCTCCGTCACATCTTCCCATCCTAGGAACATTTCACCCCGGAGTGTAAGTTCAAGGAGTCGGTGTTTGAGAACTACTACGTCACCTACTCCTCCATGCTGTACCGGCAGCAGGCGTCGGGCCGGGCCTGGTACCTGGGACTCAACAAGGAGGGCGGAGTCATGAAGGGGAACCACGTCAAAAAGAACAAGGCCGCTGCCCACTTCATACCTAAACCACTCAAAGGTAAGACTAGCAGCACCGGCCCACTTAATAGGTAGGAACAGACTAAAACGAAATGTGTCAGTCCCCTTCACATCCAATTAAAGTATGAGCAGATTATGACTTAGCAAGCGTTGTGTCTATTTATATCCACAGATTTTAAAGGGGAAGTTGACTTTTAGGTTGTTATTCTGTAAAGGTATACATATTCCTAGAATTTCCTAAAAACTGTTATGTCCCTCCACCATGGTCCATGGTGCAGAACATTATGTCGTCATGGTGACGCCTGTCTGTTTGTATGTAGACACATTGTTGTGAACACAATAACTCAACAACTATACAGAAACTTCATACTTACACCACAGGTTCCCCCTATAGAGTAGATGATCTGATTCGATTTTGGAGCACCTTGATGCATAATTTTGCATATTAATGAGGAAAAACAGATTTTCTCGAAACTACTACTACTCCTTAATGCTTTAAACTCATATTCAAGGTCACTTACTGTGCAGAACTGTTCTTTCCTTGCCCTTGTAATTAATGCATCAATTAGCTTAATTAATGGACTACTTAGCATAACCGTTTATGTCTAGCCCCTCATGTTTTCCAGTAGTTTCATGAGTTTTGAGCACTTAGGATGAGGGAAAATGTAATCCTTCTGCAGAAAGGATAGTTTAAAGAATGATTCTGCACCCAGTTTGAGCTTCTCTCCGCCTACTTCGCGAATTTAAAAAATTCAAGACAGTGGGTGTGAAGAGCGGGGGAGAGGAGAGGGGGTTGGAGTTGGGCCAGGCTGGTGAGAAAAGGAACGAGGTGGAGTGTTTTCGTGGGCATGTGGATGCGCTGATGGGCTGAGGTGTTAACAGTTTTTTACCAAATTACGTATCTTAGGACAATTGTCCTTGGATGTGGCTGCATCTCCAAATGAATGCCGGCTGCTCGCTTTAACCACTGGAGGGCGAACTGAGCGAGGCTTAGTGAGATAAACACTGAGTCAGGTTTAGTGAGATAAAAACAGCCTTCAAATGTTGGCAATATGACCGGCGTTGCGTTGTTGTATTTCATAACTCCATAGTACAAAATACCAGTTGACAACTCACAAAAAGTGTTTTAGTGTGGACTTTAAAGAATAAAATATATAGGCAGTCTCATTCCTGTAACAGTATATTTTGTTTTCAAAATGTTTTGTTTGTTTCAAATAGATGTAGATGTTTTATATGAGTAGGCAGTGAAATGGTATGATGTCACTGGATTGCATTTTTTAGGATGCAGCTCCTGAGCTCCATGAAAATTCATAAAAGAACTGAAAAAAAAAACTTGGGCGAAACTTAAGGAAAAATTCTATTTTTGTGGAATATCAGCAGTGAAATAAAGTCATAGTATACATCTTTTAAATGAAAAAAAAACAACAACAACATAAATTGATGTCTGAAAGCACAATTGAATTTGTATTGGTGGTTGTTGGTCCTATAATGTCCACGAACTACATCACAGCCTAAAAGTAAATTTTGGTGGAATTCCCCTTTAATGGTAAGTCAAGAACTGTTCTAAAGCCAGATTTATCTATTTACCTTATCCACTTCATACTCAACAGAAAGGGTGGAACAAACTAAAACCCTAACCCTGGAATAAATTACAATCTGTCCTTAGTATGCGAGTCCTAAACTTCTCAATCAAAGGTAAGAAGACTGAGCAATAAAACAGACAAAATCTACATGAACTAAACAAGGCTGTGCACACCAGTGACCAAGGAGTGAAAATAGACATGTAGGCTAACTAATCAAATATCTAACAAAAGTCATATATTCTTGTCTTTTGTGTGTGTGTGTGTGTGTGTGTGTGTGTGTGTGTGTATGTGTAGTGGCCATGTACAGGGAGCCCTCCCTCCATGACCTGACAGAGTTTTCGCGGTCAGGCAGCGGGACGCCGACCAAGAGTCGCAGCGCTTCGGCTCTACTAAACGGCGGAGGGAAGACTCCTAGCAACAACGACTCCTCCTAGCCCCCCCTCCCCTCACACCTCACACACACACACACACACACACACATATATGCACAAATCCACACATGCATACACAGACGTACACACACACACACACACACATATGCATACAGACACATAGACACACACACAGATCTCAGGCAGACATGCCCACACATCAGGCTATTGAGGGGTAGGAGGAGAGAGAAGGAGCAGGAAGAGGAGGACAGAGGAGAAAAGAGGAGGAGAGGAGGAGGAGGAGGAGACGAGGAACAGGAGGAGACAAGGAAGAGGAGGACAGGAGTGTGTTCTTCCCCTTACGGACCCCACTGTGACTGACTGTGATGTAAATAAATCAAGGACAATCAATCCGTCTGGCTCTGCTGCTCTGGTCTGCAGAGGAACCGGAGCTGTGAATTCTGAGATCCGCTACTCTTCCCTTGACTGCTGTTCCAGATCCTGTATCATACCCAAACATCTGAGGAAGACAGAGGGAGGGAGGGAGAGTCAGTCAGTCACACAGACAGTCAGATAAACAGACAGTTACAGACAGAGAACCAAAGAGTCCAAGTATTAACCAAGTTATTGCTGTGAAAAGACGGGAGACAAGAAAAACGAAGGAACGACGAAGAAAGGAAGGAAGAGAGGAAGAAAGAAAGACCTTTATCTACTCTATCGTATGCTATGTTTACACACAGCTCATGGGGTTAAGTCATATTTTTCAAAAACGATGAAAGTATTCCTTGTACACTTCTAATCATGAGGATTGATCATTTGTTTGCATGCAAGTGCGCCAGTGTGTGTGTGTGTGTGTGTGTGTGTGGTCGAGTACACACTGTACATATAGGTGAGATGTGTGTGTGTGTGCGTGTGGGCGAGAGAGAGAGAGAGAGAGAGAGAGAGCGAGTGTGTGCGCACGCATGTGTCTGGGGGTGGGGGGGGATTTTACCTTTTTAAGATCTGTTGTATATCAGACAAACCTCCTGAGGGCTCAAGCAGGTTAAAATGAGGTATACTGTATATGCTTCCGTGTTTACTTCTTACAACCAACGCCGTTGTTTATCTTTCCGTTTGTTGTTGTCGTCATTGTTGTTTGTTTGTTTGTTTGTTTGTTGTTGCATGGAAGCTTGTGGACCTCTGCTCAGTAGCAGCATGCCGAAGGTCCAATTTCCCGGTCTTACGTGTTCCTGACCAAAACAGAACACTAGTGAGCCAATAGTGTCATACCAGAACACTAGTGAACCAACGGGAGGGTGTAAGAACACTACTGGACCAATAGTATTGCACCAGGACACAAGTGGACCAATGGTGTTGGACCAGAACTCTGGTGAACCAATGGGAGCACAGATTAACTTAATATTTTGGTTCCTGCTGTGGACAAACTAGAAATGCACTAAATAAACTCTTTCTAAGGAAGTTGAATGGCTGTCTCGTCTTCTCTCCTTGATCTTTCTGTGTTGGTTTCATCTCTACCTGTGTTGATGTCCCCTCTGTCTGTTTTGACTGGAACATGCATTATTAACGCTTTGCTCCTGTCGGACCTTTTAGTCAGAATATGTGAGCAGTAGCTCTAAATAGATGCCACAGCTAGATGGCGCTTGTGGTTCAGTGATGGCACTGTTGGCTTCTAAAAATCATCCTGAAAGAAGTAATCTGAATCAGGCTGGGAAAAATGCACGAGTGTAAGACTATGAAAAATTTAAAATGGACCAAAACTAAAAAGGAGAGTGGACAAAACACTCTTCTAAAATATGGGACAGTTACCAATGTGTGTGTGTGTGTGTGTTTTTCTCTGTGTCTGTAATGAACAGGAAAAGCAGACAAATAAATTGGATAAGAGGGATGCTGACACTCATTTCCAAGACATTTATATGATCACAAAATACAATAAAGTACATACAAAATACATGATAAAGTGCAAAAGTCAAACATGAAAAAAATACACAATTCATAGGTAGAAACAGTGGATCACATGAACACAAATGGTTTTTTTTTTCTTCATATCATTAGTTTCACATTGCAATAATAAACATTTGCTTCTTGGTTTCATGAACAGTGTCATACTCTATATGCTTTCCTAATGGTTTAAATACACATCACAAGATGTGGAATACTATTGTACTATACCAATAATCATAATTTAAGATAATAATATTTTTATTTCAGTCCTTTTCTTTTGCCTTGACAAGTAGTGTGTAAAAAAAAGAATCATAGATCATGATTTTCTCCATCAGTGGACGGTGCTGATAAAATACTCAGTCTTGCCTATAACCATGACACCGTGTTTTTATGAATCATCTGGGTTTTGAACTGTGAACTCAATGTTAATGAACCAGACCCTCAATCCCTTTGCTTTGCTGTTGTATCTAATATCACATGTTCACTTTCTGCAGCCCTCTGCACACCACACCCCTTTTTACACACACACACACACACACACACACACACACACACACACACACACACACACACACATACACATATCATATTCATAGTGATCTATATATAATAATACTGTACTGGTAGTACTTCACTCAAGTCTGTAATATTTACAGCGGTTTATAAAGCACCATGCGGCCTGTACATGCATACAAAAACGTTTCTTTTTCTTTGGGTAAGAGGGGAGAAGAATGTATCAGAGTCAGTCCTCTTCTTCCTCCTCTCTCCTCTTCTTCTCCTCCTCATTGCCAAGTCTTTCTGTCTCTCCTTCTGTTTCTTCTTCTACCCTTCCTCCTGCCCGTCTTCCAAGTCTCAACACAGTCCAGTCTCTCCATGAATCCATCTGTCGATCCATCTGACGCTCTGCCTAGGTCCCCTTCTTCGACTCCCACTCCTGGAAACCATGACACAGCACAAAGTGAGGAAATCATGCCTCTCTCTATCCTTCACACACATGCACACGCACACGTACACGCACATGCACACGCACACACACACACACACACACACACACACACTCTACCTTTGCCTTCTGCATGACGTTGCCCCGTGAAGAAGCGTAAACAGCCGGAGGACGTTTACGAAGCTCGGACGCTGAGTTGACCGGCACAGTCTCGCTGTAAACCTTCTCCACCTTATTGCCCTGTGCCTGCACACACACACACACACACACACACACACACACACACACACACACACACACACACATAAACAAACACAGACATGAGATTTCACTCATTTAAAGAGTAGCACTGAAATATATCTAAAATGTTCTAATGAATTGAGAGGGATTGATATGTTTCTCTGTGAAATTATCCAAAAATACTACTGCAATCTACATAGGTTGGATGCCAAAAAACAGCTGGAAGCAAGAAAATCTATTGAGGTAAATCCATAACTTCCATGTGTGGAAAGCAACAGGGTGGGGCTTGAGTGATGAAAGACAGGATGGGCTTCTAAAAACGGAGAGTTTAGCAGGATATTTTTGTGTTTTTGTGAGAATAAAGACAGAAGTGCGTCTTTGCTGTAGCTGCCTACCTTGACGCTGATCTTGGTGTCGGTGGGCGGACCCAGCGCTCCTCCAGCCAGTGACTTCTTCAGGTTTTCTTTGACCTCAGTCAGTCTGAGCTCTAGCTCCACCCTCTCCTCCTCCTTCTGCTTACACAGCGCTTCCAGCTGGGCAAACCGCTCTTCCACACCGCGACCTGCACACACACACACACACACACACACACACACACACACACACACACACGTTTAGTAGCACTACAAAGCTCAAGTCTAAGAAGTAGTGTTTGTGTGTGTGTGTGTGCATGTGATTTGTCTCTGACCTGTGCCGTTCTTCATCTCCTCCTTCACCTCCTTCCTCTCCTTGCGGAGGGACACCAGTGTGTTTTTGAGTTCCTCCTTCTCCTTCTCCAGCTCCTCCTTCTGTCTCAGGTACCGCCTGGCGTCCTCCTCTGCACGCGTCTTCCCATACCGCGCGTACTGATTCACATCTAACAGCAACCCAACCACAATATCAATAACTGTTATAATATCAACATTACCATCCACATTACTTTCATTATGACAGAGAAATGCTGGAGCAGCTGCATGATGAGAAGAGCAACAAAGAAGATCAGTCAGTCATTCAGCTAGTGAGCTATTCATGCTGTCAAATGGACGCAGGAAAAAGTAGCTTGTGGTCTTTTGTTCTTTTGACTGGAAACATGATGCAGCGAATACAGAGATTAGCATAGCTGACAATTTTCAGTGTGGGAAAGGGGCCGAGGCCATGATACTCACCACAATGCTAACCAGACATTTCTTTTATGCAACGCTCAGTGTTTACAAAGCCAACAAACTGCTGGAAAAGAGGTTAGGAAAAGGAAACAAAGGACAGTTTATGGAGAAGACTCACTGGAGGCGTGTCTCTTGACGGCGGCCTGCTGTTCGGTCTTATCAGAGTCTCTGCTGGAGAAGGAGGCGTGGCGTCTCACCTGGCCCGGTCTGCTCTCTGCTGCCCCCTCCTGCAGGGGAAGGGAAAAACAACACAGCAAATTATGTTTCTAGCATCATAGCGTTTATAGCATCATTTACATAAATCTACATGTTTCTGTTGACAATAACAAGACAGAAACTGTATACAGTAAAAGTCATAAAATGAGGTTTAGATTCATAATTTAAGCATTGTTCCATACAGAGAGACGCCCAGTTAGAAGTAAAAGAACAAAGAAGAAAAACGTATCCCTAGAATTACATAACATATGCCATTAGTTGGACACTTTTATCCAAAGTGCCTTATAGTAACATACCTGCATACGTTTTCAGCATGGCATGTTGGAATATTGATGTATAATCATATAAAAGTGCTAAGTATAGAAATAGTAGACAAACAGAAGATTTTTTTTGTAAAAGTAAAGTTTGTTAAAAATCATATCACTGAAAAATTGTTCAAAATTGTTCAGAATACAATGTCAAAAACACCAATGCTGCCACAGTCAGGCACCAGAAACCCTTCAGCTCAATAATAGAGCATGGCACTAACACTGCCAAAGTTAGGAAGTTTGGGGCCACCTAGATTAAAAATGTATGCAGTAATAGTAGCGTATGGCGATTTGGATAAAAACAGCAGAGGAAGGAGAGTGGTGAGAGAGAGGAACAGTGATAAGAGAAGGAAAAGTGAGAAGGGAGATACTGAGAACTTCAAGTTTGGCAGCTTGAGGACTGAAAGATGTTATGTGACTGGTTCAGAAGTTGAAGATATTTCCTCACCAAAATACTTTCATAGACCTCGTCATACATCCTGGAGTCTGTTGAGGCACTACTGGAGGAAGTAGTGGTGGTAGTAGCCCACCTGAGAGAGAGAGAGAGAGGGAGAGAGAGAGAGAGAGAGAGAAACAGAGAGACAGAGAAAGGGATAGAGGATTATGTATTTCAGGATACAAAGCTATGATAAATTACAGGCAACAGAAAACCCCACACAGATACATCACACACACACTCACCACATACACACACACACACACAGTGACTCACATGAAGGAGTGTCTGGCAGCGTGCCGTATGTCGGTGAGTGTGTCCACATCGATGTAGTCGTAGTGCAGCTCCTCAGGCAGAGTGGCGCTGCCCGTCTCTGCAAACAACACACCCAGCCAGCGGCCCAGATCCTCAGAACAGCTGGCCTGGTGGACACACACACATACACACACACACACACACACACACACACACACACACACACAGACATGATGAATGGAACTAAGGTCTTGAAAAACAAACTACAGGCTACAAATCTGCCTATACTCCTCTTCAGCCCAGTAAACGTCTCCCTCTGTACCTCTAAAGCCGCCAGTTCGCTGCCCGCCTGCAGGATGCGGATGGAGAAGGGATGTTTGGGTCCGAGTCCCCCCGTCACCACCTCTGCCCCCCCGAGCGGCACCACGATGACTGGGGGCCGCTGGTCCCCAGGGTCCTTCTGGAGGTACAGGCTCCCATCCCGCACCACACACCAACGCTCCTTCCAAGAGCCGCTCAGGCACACGCTCAGGTAGCCTGAGGAGAGAGAGAGAGAGAGAGAGAGAAAGAGAGAGAGAGAGAGAGAGAGAGAAAGAGAGAGAGGAAGAATACGCATCTGAATTAGCTGCAGGGAAAAAAAAACTGTCAACAAGTTTAGAGTATACCAGGTTAGTTATAGTTTAGTTTAGTTTATAGTTATAGAGTTAGTTTATGATCAATTCATTCAATTTAAAATGTAAATTTAAACTGGATTTTATGTGATGATAACAGAGCCTTCATTCATTAATTCCTTTACAGATCAAATATAAAAACCTTTTTACTGAAAAACATTTACAGTCTACACACTACTGTGTGCTCCCATGGTGTGAATTTCACATCTGAGTTGCTGTTTGAACAATTTAACAGAGTACAAACAGAGGCCTGAGGCCAATCTAGTGTATACTGTATATCAGTATTATTCATTTATTTTCAAAGGATGTCAACTTCTCTCATCCCCAATTTCCCATCACTTTCTTACTTTTCTACTCACCTTACAATAAGGTGAAACTGCAAATTATCTGGCATGAATCAACAAACTGAATAACTAGGTGAACAATCTATTGACCTGTCAACCAATCAATCAATCCGCTGACCCCCATACCATCCAGCCAATCACTTCAGAAAGCAATCAATAAACCAATCACTTAATCACTCCCTGTCCTCACCACAGCGTGGGTTGTCATGGTGACCGGCAGAGGAGGGGGGGTCTCCTGGTAAGGGTGGTTTCCGTTTGGAGAAGCTGATGATCCGGTTGATCTTCTTCCCCGCTGCTCGGCTCATCGACCCCGTCAGCTCCGAAAACGCCCCGCGCTTCCCCCTGTCTGAAAACAAACACACCCTGCTCAGACTGACAGTGCGGTCACAGAGTTCAGGGGCAGTTGATACACAGTATGTTGCTTGATGCACAGCCAAAAAGTGAAAATAAAAGTGCAGAAATATTAGAAAGTAAAAATTCAACGTTCCTTCATCAATAAACTCAGAGTCCATCCGGTAAAACACACTGGTTTTACCAGTGTGTTTTTGTGTTTTGTGTGTGTGTGTGCATGTTTTAGCTGTGAGTTATACACATTTTAAAGTATACTAGTATAGTTTCAGTTAATATACAAATACACATTGCAGAAATAATATGAAAATCTTAAAATGGAAACTGGATGAGAATAAACCATTTTGAATGAAGGAAGCACCATGACAATTGTGTAAAGAAAAAAACAAAAAGCGCCCACAAAAGCCAAATATTCTGACACTTTCAAAACTAAACAAAAATAGATGAATTTAATTTCACTGATGCATTTTAGCCATATAGCCAAACCCTGGAGTGTGTGTTTGCATACACACACCGAATCTGCCAGGTGCTGCCGCACTCTGCCCAGCCTACTTCCTATGATGTCAGTGGGAGACAATTGCAGGAAGAAGACAGGAAGGATGTCATATCTGCTCGCGCCTCACTTCCTGTCTCTCCCTCTCTCTCTCTCTCTCTCTCTCATGTCCCATTAGGTTCTGATCCCCTCAGCCAGTAAACAGTTTGTAACAATACTGAAACAACATGACTGTGTTGACCTATATCCTGACCCAGCATCATGGATCCGCCGGTTTATCCTTCCTGATTTTGTGGATAGATAAACAAAAAAGTGTGTTGTGCTTGTGATCATGTTCTTGTGTGTTTGTATATGTGTGTGTGTGTATATATGTGTGTGTGTGTGTGTGTCCACACGCTTGTTTGTGTGTCTTTGCTCCCTTTGTCTCCTTTCTACTTCCACTCCCTGACTTGTATTACAGTAGGTTCTCTGAATAATGTCTAAGTAATACTGACACTAAAAGCTTATATATAGTTTTTATATATAGTTTTGTCTCATCATCATTTTGCATTTTTACTGATCAGTTAAATACTGTTTAAGAAACAATTTTAAAGCTACAAAGTTTCACATACACATAATTGTCCCATCATTTATATAGCACTTCTAGGAAACACTGATGTCTTCAAAAACTGCATTCTGAACTTGTCATTACAATCTAATTTGCAGTTTTAAAATACACTGTACCATTTTCAAATACACATCATCCCACCCACACACACGCACACACCCTACTCCTGTATCCCTCTGCATGTTTCAATGATAAAGACATTTCCCATTGCAGGATCAATACATTACAGTAATACAACCAGTATTACTAGTTTATGAAGGTAAACCTACTCAGTGAGTCAACAGTGTCCCGTCCTGCTCCCTGTGCAGTGGACAGATTGTCTCCTGTTGGACCGCTGTCTGAATCTGATGCCTGCCGGTCAGACAGCAGCACCTGGCAGAGGGAAATATGGAAAACCTTCAGAAACAACCTTGTACTGAGAGGAGAGGAGAGGAGAGGAGAGGAGAGGAGAGGAGAGCAGAGCAGAGGAGATGAGAGGAGAGGAAAGGAGAGGAGAGGACATGAGAGGAGAGGAGAAGAGAGGAGAGGAGAGGAGAGAAGAGGAGAGGAGAGGAGAGGAGAGGAGAGGAGAGGAGAGGAGAGGAGAGGAGAGGAAAGGAAAGGAGAGGAGAGGAGAGGAGAGGAGAGCAGAGCAGAGGAGAGGAGAGGAAAGGAGAGGAGAGGACATGAGAGGAGAGGAGAAGAGAAGAGAAGAGAAGAGAAGAGAAGAGAAGAGAAGAGAAGAGAAGAGAAGAGAAGAGAGCAGAGGAGAGGAGAAGAGAGGAGAGGAGAGGAGAGGAGAGGAGAGGAGAGGAGAGGAGAGAGGAGAGGAGAGCAGAGCAGAGCAGAGGAGAGGAGAGGAGAGGAGAGTCATTTTGGCAGAATAATTATGTCATGACTGGTCTAGGGGCAAAATACAGACACAGGTAAAAAACAGAACATTAATAAACAGGCAGACACCCAAACACACACACACACACACACACACACACACACACACACACACACACACACACACCTTGTCAAGTTCCATCTTCCTCTGTATAATGGGAGAAGCGGATCCTTCCAGTCTTTCAGTATTGCTGGACTGGCTGCCAACTTCTTGAACCACCTGAGTGAGGAAACGTTCACTACCAGATACGGCTGCACATTTAATCAATAAAAATAACAAAAACACTTCAATTTCCAAATTGCAAGAGGGTGAAGAGGCTGCAATTATTTTATCAGAATCATTTATCATGGCTGCTCAAAATGGACTCCTATTTTGGTGCTGAGCCCAATTTCTGGCCTATAAATTAAAATGCACATTGTAAATAAAACTGTCACTGTGTTCAAACAGAGCAAGTCTTAAGCAACATCTCGGTTTTTGATTAAAAGTGTTTCATTCTGGCTGAAGTGCAATATTCAGCAAAATAATTGCAATATGATCATTTGTCATTATTGTGCAGCAGACACAACCTTGTACTCTTTCCTCAGTCTTATTCCCCATCTCTCACTCCACCCTCCACCGCCCTTTCCATCTCCTCCTCCCTTGCTGTGGACATGTTGAGCAGAGGTACAGTACCTTTAGCCATCGCTGGGCCTGCTCTTTACTCTGAACAGCCAGGACTAGAGCTTCGCCTCCGGGCAGAGAGAAGCGCAGCTCGTGCCTCTTCTTCCGTCCTTCCTTCGGGACGTAGATGACGTTGCACAGGTTCAGCGGGAGCTCGGTGTGGGGGGTGCTGTCTTTGATGCTCTTATAGCACTATTAGAAGTGAGATAAAGATAGTTGAGAGAGAGAAAAAGAGAGAGAGAAATGTATGTTCTCGCAGAAAACAAGGTACGGCAATGTAGCTAAAAGGGTACAAATGCTTGTACTTGTTGCTGGGACTGCACCCTATTAGCA
>NW_027283036.1:0-27500 GCF_046629955.1 Centroberyx affinis | reverse complement strand
GTGTCTGTGGGTGTCTGGGGAACCAATCACAGCCGAGGGTCAAACCAAAATCTTAGGTATGAGCACGGATGGACGGAGGGACAGATGGACAGACAGACAGACAGATAGATAGACGACTTACAGATTTATTAGGATGAGTCTTCTCCTCCTCCTCTTTCTGCTCTTTCTGCTCCACAGGAGATGCACTGAGCATGTGCAAATCACAGTCTGGTGGGGCAACACAGGATTAACCGCATTAAAAATCAATGTTGTCATCGTCATCATCATCATCTCCACCGCCACCATTAACTTTACACTCTTACTCCTCATCATCATCTTCAGGATGGGAAAGAGATCTTGACAAGGGGCAGCAGAGTGTGTGAATCGAACCTGGATTGCCACTTTGAGAGGCATTTGACGTCGATGACACTTAACTGACTGTAATACAAATCCAAAGCATAACCTTTAAGATTTGTTTGATAGAAGTATAATGAGAAAAGATGATTCTATTCTCAATGTCTTCCCCATCGCTTGTTTTTACAGTTCTAGTTGATAACTTTTTATATAGATTGTGGAGTGTCCTACAGCTAGAAGGTTCAGTAATCCTTGGGTTTTTGAGAAAATAGCTAAGCCATAAAACTGCTGATTTAGATGTTTAATTATTTTAATTTCATTATTTTGTATGCATTGTATTCTCTATACATTGTAATTTTTTCTGCAAAAAATTTGGTATAATACACGTTGTTTATTGTCATTACTTGTTACGTATGTTATGGCATGTTGATATGTTATACACAATAATGTCATTTTTTTCTGCATAAGACCCAGTGAACTGAACTGAACTGTACTGAGCTGAAGGCAGGGTCCCCTCTCTACTCACCAAAATCCTCAAACAGAGACTCGACGAAGCTGGTGCCGTTGCCATAGAGACAGCTGTTCATGTAGACATCTGATCCGTTGACTGTGGGAAAGATCAAAGGGTTTTGAATTGATAATAGTCTGATAAAACTCCCAGAAATAAAAGAGAGATCGGGGGAAGTTACCGCTAAATCTGTCAGGCTTAGAGAACTGCATATAGAGATGTATCTTGGAAATAATAAAATGCACTTTGTATGATTTTATGTATTGAGATACAAGTCTATCGTGAATTGAGGGGAATTATTAAATCTTCTGCTGTTAAAAGTTTAAAACACTGATGATGAGCTGCTATAAAGAAGGGTTAAGTTATCACTTCTCTATACTGGCATGTTTAGTCGAATCGGCTGTGTGAGAACTTGTGTCAAACAAGGACATGCAGCTTCCAGCTTGTAATTGGCTGGAAGCTTTTTTTGGAATCAACGTTAGTCTCCTGGGCTGCAAGAAATAAAACCCAGACCGGATGAAATACAGCATTAATTTGGATTTCAGTAATCTATTGTGGATCAGTCCGTTTTGGATCAAAGCACCTGAAGAGTGAGTATTGGCAGCGAGTCTGGGTCCTTGTGGAAACATGGTATAGATCTTGGCACTCGGAGCCACCATGATGCCTACCCACTCTCCTTTCTTTGACCTCCGTCTCATCCTCTTAAATCTTTTTCGTTTCATCATCCTCTTATACCAATCCTTACATCCTCTCCTACATCCTTGCTTCTCTCAGATAAACAAGGATCTACTTTAAAGACCTCAGTATGCTTTGACTTATTGGAGGCCATGTTTTGTTAGGTGTTTTTAACTCTCGCTGTATACTATATCATTGTTGCGCTGCTGTGGACATTAGACATTTTTAGGAGCAGTAGTGGCCTAAAGGTTAGAGAGGCTGGATTGTGACTGTAAGGTTGCCATTTCGAATCCCTGGCTTGGGTGGGGGAAAGTAAATTAGAAACTTTCTCCCCTCCCTTAGTAAGTACTGTCGAGTTGACCTTGAACAAGTTGCTTAACCCCTGGCCGCTCTAGCTGAGCTGGTGTAAATATGTGGAAGTGTATGAATGTGAAGCAGGATGTTGCTGAAAAACAGCAAGGATGTTCAGTCAATTTCCCAAGGATAAACAATGGTTAAAGGACAATACCAGTGTCAGTTAGAGTTATAGCACATGTACGTCCAATGAGAGTTCCCTGAATGCAGCACTGCCACTGATATGAAAACAATCAACTCAGGCACAATGAAGTAACAATAAAACAGAGTAACTTTGACAAAACCAATTTAAGGCTTCACGTTTACTTTAATGGATTATACAGCCAAGTCTGTGGAAGCTGTTTTCAAAAGTGAATAGCAGAAAATGGCTTCTTCTGAAGGGAGGAAAACGCAGCAGCTACGATGACTGTGTGCAGAAACTAGAACTAGAACTAATAGAAAGGAGAGGGGGAACTAAGATAATTGGCACAAACTTAAAAAAATACCGACATTATCCATTAACAATAAATGTGTTAATGCCTAATATGGTATAAACTAAACAACAGAGACCAAAGTGGCAATTCGCACCACACCAATCCCCTCTCCCCTCCCTCCTGGTGTCTTCAGTCTGTATACCTGCAGGCTGCACTGTCTCCAGGATGTTGCGTATGGAGGCCATCTTGTCGGCGGTGGCGGGGCTGACCGTCTCCTGGTCCAGCATCTTCAGCAGAGCTCCCAGCTCATTCACCAGGCGCTCCATCGCTACTGAGAACCAGGAAACAGACAAATATTATTTTGGGGGCAGAACCGCACCATGAGGTCATTATGGGAGACTCTCATTATACTGCAGCCTCTTGACATGGTTCAAATGCTTCTGCTCTTACGCCCTGTGCATCGAATATCCCTTCACACGCACGCACCAACACACACACACAGGCACAAGGCTGAGGCGAGCGGCCAGTTAGTAAGGGGCATGCAGTCAGTTTGGAACTCAGCTTACCGCCTGTTGCAACAGCTGAGCGGGGAGAGATATTTAGCATCCTACCACATCTCTCTATCCATCCGTCTGCCGCAGTGTCTTTCTATCTGTCTGTCTCCTTCTCCTCTGTTTTTCTTTCTTTCCCCTCCTTCTTTCTCTCTGGGCTGCCACACTTCACAGTCCTACCTCCAGTTTGGACATTGCAGGCTTTCTTTGAAAAATAATAGTTTTCATGTCCAACATCCTGTGTGTTTGTGTGTGTGTATGTGTGTGTTTGATGACCTTGACATTGTTCCAGACCCTCTGACACACTCTCACACATCCTGCTTGCTCAGAGCTGACAAAGAGAGAGAGAGGGAGAGGTTCAGGGGGGGCAGAGAGACAGAGAGACAAGGAGGAGGAGGAGGGGGTAGGCAGAATACTTCCTTCCTTAAAGGAAATGGAGGCAAAATAAAGAGGAAAATCTATAGTTCCACTAGAGATATGGATAGGGTTACCACACTGCCTGTAGCAAAGTGCGCTGTAGGTTCATTCAGTTGTTCACTCATTCATTACAGAAGTTTAAGAAGCAGATGTTTGACACAAAGGATGTCGGTTTGAATACGCAGAGTGGCTGGGAAAATCTGAGTGGGGCTGAATGAGTAAAACTCTCCCTCTTGCTCAACAGCTACCATCGAGATCTTAAGCAAGGGATTTAACCCCAATCGCTCCAGTAGAGCCGCTCAGTAGAAGGTTGTGGTTGTGTAGGTACATGAATGTGAGGCAGAGTGTTACAGAAGACGAGCTTGTGTTCTCACCAAACCTTCCGACATATAAAGGTCAAAAATTCATTCTTTCATCCTGTTTATCAAACTGTGCTTTGTTTACTTCATTAATCTGACTTCCTGTGTTACAACAGCTTTGTAGGAGCTGATTTTCTCAGCAACAACCCATGGTGGTGTAGGGGATTTTCTTCTTCTGTGGTGTAGTAGTGCGATATATGGCTATAGGCCAATACATCATATCGGACCAATATTGGCCTTTAATCAGATATTGGATATTGGACAGTCAGTGTCATCCACTGCTGATATGATGGAGGTTCCTCCCTGACCACAGCTACATAAAACAGTCTGTAAAACCTGCAATGAAGTTTCATCTTCTTTGCACATTGTATTTGTTTGTTTAATTGTTCAGTAATGTTTTCTGCAAATTAATTAATTTAAAGGCCTAATGTATCCCAGAGTTTCCTTGCCACAGGTACAGTGGGTCATTCTGGCTTAAAGGGCTGGTAACTTGTGTTTCAATGGAGAGTTTTAGTGTCCCATGGTCTAAATGCTGTTTCAGAGGCTTTTGAAGGGGGAGAAACATTCAGTCCTTATCGTTTTTTGGCATGAAAATTGTCAAATTTAAAGCTATTGAATATCAGCACAAAATCCTCTAATCCTTCTCACTGTCTAAATAAACTCAGGAACAATTACTTTAAATGTGCCATAGTTAGGGAAAATTGGCTTATTCCCATCTGTTGTGACTTGTCTGATACTAAAATAGCATTTAAAAATATATAAAAACACAAAATTTGCTGAAATGTGAAAAGAATAAATATAGTTGCTGAAGTATGACATGCATAAAAAAGAAATCTAGAATGGGTGGAAAAGAGCTGAAACAGCATTTAAGATAAGAAGAAGAAGGAGAAAAACTCTTGTCATCCCTCTTTCTCTCTCTCTCTCTTTCTCTCTCATACACACACACACACACACATAGTGGAGAGAGAGTGAGTGTGCGGACTCCTTACTCCCATCTCTTAGCCTCTTCCGCCTCCCAGTCTGACAATACTCTATTGTCTCCACAAGGGCCAAAATTAGACGGCCACAATGCTCCGCAAGACCAGAGCAAACAATGCAATGTCAGAAACTCAAACAAAAAACAACACAGGAATTCAAAAACACAGATACACACACACACATACACACATACACACTCGCACACACAGTCTAAGAGGGGCGTGGAGCACAGCTGCATCGTCCCAAGCCATGGGCATTCTGGGTTAAAGGATATGTCCAGCAGCTGTGTGTGTGTGTGTGTGTATGTGTGTGTGTGTGTGTGTGTGTGTGTACGCACTCTCTCTCTCGGCCAGCAGCTGTGGTTTCCTGTCTTAGTTGTCGACAGAAGCTTATATCCACTTCTTCCTGATCTCAACTCTCCTTCATCCTACTGAGTCTCACCTCCTTTCCCTCCCTCCCTCCCTCTCTCTCTTCCTCCCACTCTCCCCTTTCTCTTTTTCCATCTCTCTCCCTCCTACTCTTTCTGTCCCAACATCCCACCTCTGTGTTGCTCTTTAAAGGTGAAATCCAGAATTTATTTGACCATCTCTAAGTTTTGGGTGTATTCGTCCTTGAAAAATGTTCCACTTTTCTCGAAACCATCACAAATGAGCTGTCGCATGCTGTCAGTCAGACAATAAATTTCAGGGTGGAAAAAAAAATAAATAAATTCAGTGCAATCAATCATAATGTAAGCAAAGCCAGTAGTGGGGTGACAGCGTTTCAACAGACTGGACCTTCAGCCTGTTTTCTGTTTCTCGAGTCTCACTTTACACAGTCAAGGCCATCCCTGTGCCTCTCTCTCTCCCATACTCCCCCTCTGTTCTCTCTCTCTCTCCTCTCTCTATGTAAATCTATGACTCTCTCTCTCTCTCCTCTCTGAGGACTTGAGGGTTCGGAGGCTGATGATCAGCTGTTGTGGAGGCCTGTGGTTCCTCTCACCCACAGAAGGATCTTTGTAACCCCCAATGTGCGCACGACACACACGCACACACACACACACACACACACACACACACACACACACACACACACACACACACACACACATTTTTCTCTCCTCATCTTTCTTTCACTGCTGGACACACACATGCACTTAATTCACAGTGAGCCCACACACACACATACACACAGACACATGCACACAAACACACACTTTTTATTTGACTCTCACACAGATACATTATCTCACACACACAAGCATACAGTCACATGGATCTTGGAGCCAAATAGTGGAATGTGTGTGTGGTGTGTCTATGTGTGTGTGTGTGTGTGTGTGTGTGTGTGAGTGTGTGTGTGTTCATTTGCGTACGTTTGTGTGTGTTTCCGTGAAGAGGCTTTCTGAAGAAGGTCAGTCATGAGACCTGGATCATGCGACTTCCATTTTAACTGATTTAGTGTGTTTGGTTGCAGCTCACAACAAAACAGCCACTTACTGCAGTTGCTGCTTCTACACTTCTACTTCTTCTACTGCTGCTGTTTATCTCACCACATAATGCCTATGGGCAGCAGGGGGACAGAGAGAAAAGATTAAACAAAAGTCTTCTCTCTCCAACCTGAGGCTTTCACTCCCATCCATTATGCGTCTCGCCCATCAATCACACCGATCCGAGCCTAACCTCCTCGGCCCCAGGCTCGCCTCTCCCAGCCAAGTTATCCCTCCTTCTCACTGCCTCCTCTAACATTTCAGGGCCGGGCAGCTATGTGAATACAGCTGAGTTTGACTCGCTTGAATGATCTCACCCAAAACAAAAACACGAGATTAGCCATCAAAGGACTTTCAAGACAAGATATTTTGTGTAATAGGATAAAAACAAGAGCGCAAAATGTGTTCCATGCCTAAGCTGCTATTTAGCGCTGCAGCAGGCGTCCTCTTCCTGCCTCCCCCACACTCCCAGAGGCCGAGGTCTGACAGCCATTCCCCTCAGATCCTTCCACTCCTTTCTCTCTCTCTCTCTCTCTCTCCCCCCCCCAGATCCATCTCTTTTAACTCCTTCCCTCATCTAACCCCCCCTCCTCCCTCCATCCCTCTCCAGACAGCCGTCCTCTTCAGACAGAGGTCAGAGTTCAAGTCCTGGCTGCTCCAGCAACTCCCTCGGAGACAAAAGTCTATTTCAGCGATGCAGCATCTCATAATTCCTATTTTCGTGACAACAGAGGATGGTGTCACTGCTAGCCCGGGGTTTGCAGTCAGTCAGACACTTTAAAAAGTCCCCTCTATTCTAAATTAGTGAGAGAATTTAAAAAGAAACAGCTGGCGGATAAAAGCCATGGAATTCTCTCTTTCTGTTTTCTTACATTCTTTCAATATCTTATCACTGTCTTCAGATAGAAAATGGTGAACAGACACAGGAAACAGAGGAAGTTGACACTGTGGCACTGGTGTGAGCTGAAGTTCAAACCCATACTGCTGTGGTGCTCCGGTGGCGTTCCCAGGTAAGCAGACTGTGGCACTGTGTCACCGCAGTGCACCATGGGAAATCCACAGGTATTTCTTACTCAGCTTACTGTAACAAAGCCAATCTTGGGGCATGCTGGTGTGGAAATTGCCCTTCTTCCGGATGAAGAATCCCCTTGCCCCCAGTTAAAGGGCAATTTGGCATAAAATGGCAGCAATTTTATGCTAGAATTAAAAGCTTGCACCAGAAGAAATAAGCCTTTATACAGCCAGAGGTACCAACTATAAAGGCAAGTGATAGAACAGCAGGTTGGATATCTGTAGTTTCTTGCTTATTTGCCTGACCGTGTTCAAATGTGACCCAGAAGAGGGAGTGTGACAGGAAAATAATTAAGGAATGGTATAATTTGTACTGCTTTTGTGGTCTTGAAGGTTATGGAAATGATTATTCAATTTGTACATGTTTTGCTTAACAGAACCAACACATTTCCAGACAGATTTTGATTTTCAGTGAAAGTTGTGTATTTGCTCAAAATCTTAGCCCTAAATCTTTGTAAATAACTTGAAGCATATTGTCTATCAATTTCAAGCTTGTGGCAGGGCACAGACAGCCCAAAATATAAAATGTACAAGGGCACATTGTATTTCAGCTACAGATAAGTGTCCTTTGCAAGATCCCTATTAGCCTTGTAAAATAAACAAAACCACTCAAAACTGTGAAAGGTGTAGAGATGACAGTGACCTGCACACCAGAAACAAATCTATTGGGCTGGGTTGTTTGTCAGTGTGGTTCTCTCTCTCTCTCTCTCTCTCTCTCTCTCTCTCTCTCTCTCTCTCTCTCTCTCATACACACACACACACATAGAGATAAACACATGTTACCATGGACTATTATTGTAATGGTTGTTTTTTCCTGACAGTGTTTCCCGGATAGGCAGTGAGGTAAAATATGTGTATAGAGTCTCCATCATCCCATCAGTCATTCACCTATCTGATACAACCTTCAACTGGACAAAACATGACCCAGTGTTATTCCTGTTGGCTCTTCGTGTGTCGCCACCACAGTAGCTTAGCCGTTAAACACTACCTACAATACATCTACACATGAAGGACATTTACAGGCCTGCTGTGCTGGATATCACTGTCATGGAAAGTCAATAGTAGCCCTGCAGTCCTACACCTCCCTCTTGCTTTAAACTGTACTGTAGAAACCAGAACTGTGGGAACTCCTGATATTTAATCAGGAGTTCACAGGCAAAGTTAATGTCACTGTCCTTGTGAAACAGCAAAAAATGAAATAAAGAAAAGGCTCTGAACCTTGTGACTCTAGAGAGGGGGAGGAGACACTGGGAGAGTAAGAGGAAAAGGGAAATGTAAGGGAACTATGGTAGAGGTCAAGGCTTGTGACAGTTGTTATAGAGAGGACTGATGTGTGTGTGTGTGTGTGTGTTTGCGTTTGTGTGTATAAATGTCAATAAGTCTAGACCACTCCGATGCGATGGATTATTACAGTGTAATAAAGCATCATCAAACCTATTTTATTTATCCCCTGCAAAATCCAATCCTAAAGCCATAAAAGAAAACATACTGTTGGCATCTGTATCCTACTTTCCATGCATGTAGCCTATGTGTTTTACTGTATTTTAAAGCGGGGTGTAACCAGTGATGTATTGGAGGGAAAACCCTCCATAAAGGAATAGTTCATGCCAAATGAAATTTCAATCATTATCTACTCGCCCCCATGTCAGTCAAAACTCCACTGAATATTGTAGGAAAACCAAACAGAGTGAGTCTTTTATGCAGCTCCATACAAAAAGCATAGCATGAAAAGTAATCACATTTCTTCAAATAGCTCATCTTGTGCAGCATAAGCCAAGTGTTTTGTAGGCAAACAGTTACATTTGTGGGTCAAAAAGTCCAATATACCTTGTTACTGCCTATATTTTCCTCACTGACAATGTTTTATTTGTGTTCACAGTTGTGCGAGTGTTTGACTACAAAACACTTGTTTGACACTTTCTAGAATAAAACATTGTCAGTGAGGAAAATATAGGACATAACAAGGTAAATGTTGGATTTTTGGACTTTAAGTGCAATGTTTGGCTATAAAACACTTGGATTATGCTGTACAAGCTGTTTTGTTTTTTTTAGCCTATAAAGGATGACTTTTTATTTTCATTTTGGGGTGAACTATTCCTTTAAACTCAATATACCCACCTTTTTAGGCTGACACACAATTTTTATGATGCAAATTCATGCTATACTTCATAAGTAGTAGACCTATCAAACCGATGTTTGGCTACATGAGGAGTGTTTTGAGGAAGAATACATATTCTGAAAATATAATAGATTTTTGTCCATAAAGCTCATTATTTGCATTTTGATCATCATCGACGGGAGATTAAGCTTCTTTTTTTTTTTTTTTTTTTATAATTTACTGCTAGCCTACATCACCGGGTGTAACATTATAATGCCCCTTCCTATTTGCAGCCCTGCAGCCTCGCAGCGCTGAACAGAGCGGGCATTCAGCTCCTGCTGCGGCTGCTTCCCTTCCAGCAGCGCTGCTTCCAACGGGGCACTTCGCTGTTGGTATCAGATTGCATCACTCAATACCTGAGGAATACCTCCTCCATTCACACACACACACACACACACACACACACACATACACGCACACACAGTTACGCATACGTACACACGCAGCGCACCATCCGGCGTGTAGGTATATGACATCATCTGTCCCGTTACTCCACCAGTTTGCCGGGAGCACGAGACACTCTCGGCTTATTCCAGCGGTTTGGGGCAGATGTTGAGTAAAATGGGCTGAAGGTCTTTCCCTTCGTTCACTTTTATGCAAACTCTAACGAAAAATCACTATAATATTCCTATAATAGTCCTGTAATCCTGTGTGCTTATACTGTATGTGTTTGTGGTGCTGAACAGTGAGTTTATAGCGACTTCATGGTGATTTATGATAGTATGTATCACTTACTAGGCTATCATTATAATATTCCTATAGTATTCCTATTGGGACTCAAGTGTGTCTGTCGTTTTCAGTAGTGAGTTTATGGTGAACTTATCGTACATTATGTTTTTTTATCCTATGGTATCACTATATTCCTATAGAATATTAGGCCTATATAGTTTAAAGTTTTGCTTGAGTGTCCTCCTGAAAGTTATCACAGTTACCAGTTGTTTTTCGTGAGGGAGTAAAACATGAACACTGGATAAATAAAAAGAGGGGAAGAGTTACTCACAACTCTGACGTTTGGAGTCCATCTAGTCTACTATTCCACAGGTCGGGTTGTCCTATTTATTGCCGGTTATAATCCCTCAGTTTTTGCTTGTAAAAGTTACGGTTATTAACACGCCCGTGTTCTCCATACACTCACACACTACCGAGCTCTGTCAGCCACCGATGCGGCCAAGTGAGTCAGTGTGACCGCTACAGTTTATAGTTTGAATCCTGGTTCCTGATCCAGAGCCGCACTGGGTCCTAGTGCCAGTCCTGTAACCCACTAACCCTTTGGTTCCCACACATTTCCATGCCACATGTCTTAGACACACATTAGACCACAGAGCCTCATTTGATAAGATTTTGTCCCAGTGATCTCCATATGGAAAATATGTTTGTTGTTGATTCAGTGTTGAATTGTATAACTGCCTGCCAGGGTTCCCACCGCAGCGTGGGTGTAGGCTACAGTTCTATGATTTTTCCATGATTTTACATAACTAAGTCGGAACGCTTCCATGAGCCCAAAATTGTATTCTTTCCTGGTTTGTTAATGGTTATTTTTTTCCAACTCTGAAAAGTTCTAGAGGGGTAAAGGGTCATAGTTTCCACTACAGTTAAGCTTGTTTTGGAGCAAACAGCTGAAAAAACACCACCGAATGCAATGAATGTGTGAAACAATCTGCAAAATGCATTCTGGTATATTCCTGTAAAGTGACCCATGATATTCCCTGATATTCCCTAACGATAAACATATTCCCTGACTCACTCTGGAACACACCTCTCAAAACTCCCTGGGAACCCTGCCCTGTAGCCTATGTGGTGGTGAGGGTGAAATCTATAATTACAATAGTTATAATTATACATCCTCTTAATGAGATAATTTCTAGCGAGTTACATGTCAGTGAAATTAAACAATACTTAATTTTGTTTCGGATCTCTTTGAACCCTCTCATGAACTCCTGGGGATCCCTGGACCGCACCTTTAGAGCCACCGGTCTGACCTGAAGTGACCCTAAACCAAAAAGTACAATACTGAAACATTAAGTATAGAAGTTTAAAGGAAAAAAAAAGTCAAAATAACTGTAAATTGGCAGCATTTAGATCATTTATTCAGCAGCAGCAGTGACCACAGGCGGGTGATTATAAATGATAAATGTCATACAGCTCAAAAAAGCCAAAGAAAAACTTAGAATTGAATTTAGTTTTTTTAAAAGTTCTGTACACTTTTTTACTTTTTTGTTAAAGAACTGTAAACACACACATGTACACACACACATACACACACACACACCACTTGGTCAAGACGACTTCCGTTACATCCGTTACATGCACATTCATCTACAACGCTCCTGCAGACCAACACTGAGCCTTCTAGTTCTTTGTCTGCAGCAAACTATTCATCACCTTCTGTTCCTACAAACTGCATTTTAATTCAGGCAGTAGCTAATATCTTTTTTGTAACACCATAACACACATTAATCCTTTCTCAACACGCATTAATCCTTTCCTTGTCAGACACCCGTTCAATCTTGATCAAGCTCTCCTTGAGTTCTCCTTCCCTCTTCCATCTCTCTTTCTGTCTTGTTTCTTCCTTCCTTCCTTCCTTTCTTTCTTTTTCCTTCCTTCCTTCCTTTCTTCCTACAGTATTTCCTTCCTTTACTTTATTCAGAATGGTTCCTTTCTCTTAAATTCAGAGTTCTACCTTTCGCTTCTTATTATCCATGATATGGACACTTTCTGCCAGTCATTTAACCATGCACACACACACACACACACGCACGCACACACACACACACGCGCGCACACACACACACACACACACACCCCGCACATACAATATGAAACATGAAGCAGTCTAGTTTGATCTGTGGTCTGACAGCTCAAATCAGTATCTACTCTGACAGTTTTAATGAATATAGCTGTATGTAGTAGTATGAATTAACGAGTGATTTTTCAATTTCCCAAAATGGATAAAATAAGTCAGAGTCTAGGTCACGTTCACTGTTTTTTTGTTTCTTTTGTTTTTTTTTATCACAAACACCTCCTTTCTAAACTCTACCGACATGTCTGAGCTCAGAGTCCCATCTTGACACAGTTCACACACATTACACCTTTGTGTTATCATCTATTATAATACACAATCACATCATATTTCACAAATCAATCACTTCAGCAAAGTATATCTCATAATCAGTCCGCTCCAGGCTTAGAAAAGAACTCTAAACACTGATATGGCTTCATAAAAATCTACATCAAAATAAAACACATGCCAGCAAAAAAAAAAAAATGAAAAAGAAAACCTTTGGTTTTCAGTGTTTACGCATTATAAACACCTCATGTTCATATCATGTCCAGTAGGCCTAATAACACGTGGTAAGAATCACTGTATGTTTGTCTGCATGTCTTATCAGCTTATGAGCCACTGAGGACAGATTCTGCACCGCACCACTGTCTATGTGACTGTTTCTGCATTTTTAACTGTCTGCCTGTCTGTCTGCCAGTCTGCCTATCTGTCTATCTCTCTGCATACCAAACTGTCTATCTCACTACCTGTCTACCTGTATGCAGGTTTGTCTCAGTCCACTGTAACCCAGGTCCTCAGTGTGGCACATACTACATACAATCAACCTGGACTTCAGCCAGTTAATTGGAAGGGGATCCACCCTGTAGCTCATGTTAACACACTGCCATCTGCTGGTAGGAAATGGAGATGCAACTAACTCACAATGAACTCTAGCTTGGTTTGGGAGGAAGCCCTCTCTCCTGTCTACCTGCCTCCCTGCCTGCCTGTCTGTCTGCCTGCCTGCCTAACCTGTCTATCTGTCTGTCTGTCTGTCTGTCTGACTGCCTGTCTACCTGTCTGCCTGATAGACTGTCTGTCTGTCGGTTGTGCCCCTAGTCCTGCTCGTCTGCCAGGTCAGCAGTAACAGAATTTTATTCAGCTCTCTCCTGGTCTTCGTCTTCACTCTTGCTCTCCTCAGGACTTCAACTTTGTTCCTTTTGACCAGCTGGCTTGACTGGGCACGCTGCTGCTTAATTAGTCCAAGTGCAGACCATCAGGCAGGCCCGTGGGTGTGAGTCCTGTCCTGAAATCTTCTCTTCCAAAGAACTGTACCTTCTGATTTTGTATGTTCCCTTTCCTCTGGGTCAGGCCGGCCTGGTAGAGGTTGGCCTGATTAGAGCAGATTATGCACAGGAGGCCTACGATGGGTCAGACAGTTCTGCTCTTGCTGCCTCAAAGGAGTAGAAGAAGAAGTTTTTTTTTCCAGCTAGTTAGCTAGCTTCCTCCGAGCCAGGCGGTCGATCTGGGTTAGGGAGGCCTGCATGTGAAGACGGCGGTAGGCCTGCAGCGGTGATCTCATCTTATCTCAGAAGAGCCGGACCTGTTTCTTCAGTTCGTTCTTCTTCCACTGAGCGAGGCGGTCAAAGGCCGACATGGACATCCCAAACACTCTGTGAAACTCCTCAGGAGAGAGGTGACGCTGGGAGGAGAGGGAGGGAGAGAGAGAGAGAGAGAGAGAGAGAGAGAGAGAGAGAGAGAGAGAGAGAGAGATAATTACTTGTATATGGTCACTGGCAGGTGAAAATGTATCTCCCAAAAGTCAAAACCAGCCTTGTTTTACAGGTTGACCACCCTGCATTTTTCAGTTTTAAAAGGGTTTCATATTTCCAAGGGTTGTATTATTTTCTCAACCCACAGGGGGCCATGTAATCCTTCAACTGAAGTTAAAACATGAAAATCACCAAAACTGGAGCTATGAGGTTTTCACTTGACAACAGTGATATATTCATACAGTTTAATGTAAAATACAAAACATAACAGCATAAATACCCCTAACTATTGCATAAGTCATGGGCTTCTACATAGGATCAAGAAAGTATATCTTCTTTCAGATTTTATTTCAGTCTTTCCTCCTGTGTTCAGTAAGAGCAGAGGTTTGTGTGGATTATGTTGAGCAGTTAAGTGTTTTGGTCTTTACCTCCAGTCTGGCTCGGTCCACATCACTGGGGAGACGCTGGTGTCCTCTGACTGTCACTATCAGGGCCTCATATGGGTAGATCTGACAGGGAGAGAGAGAGACATGACTAGATACATCCATCTATCCATGTATCCATCCATCATGCATATAATCTAATCTAATAGAACATGACTTCAGACCTTTTCCATGGCATTAGGATCCACTGGTAAATTCAGTATACATACAGTATACATACAGCTCCACCAAGGAGCAGTTATTTCAATAAAAATTAAACTTTTGTAACTGGATTGCCTGCTATTCCTACAACCTTCTTGCAACAAAATACACCATGGGGGCGGTAGCAAGCATGTGATTATATTCAAAAGTTGCCCCTGGATCCTAGAAAACAGAAGCTCTGAATCAAAGATGTTTGTTTGCTTCATTTGATTTATTTCATGATTTAAATGTCACCATAAATCAGCACTGATGATCATTCGAAAGCCTGTAGCAGTTCAGTGTCGGCTTATGTGTTTTCTTTGTGAAAAGTCACAGTATAAACTAAATGTGTCTGATTGACTCGAGCGCTTTTCCCAATAAGATGAGCTATTTCCTGCATATTGTGAATAAAACGGTTGGTTTGAACTTTCTCTTTTGCACATTGCTATAAATATTATATTTGTATAGAGAATCACTGTGTACCATTACCCTTTGAATTTTTTACTTCTGTTTCAATAAAATAAAACAATCCGCCTCACAAACTTTCACTGAGTCAAATTGGGCGTTACTGAGTGAGATGGATTCACCGTTCAGTATGAATACAGACTGCTTTATAAAGGCAATTTATCGTCATTATCCATTATCCATTATCCGTACACCCAGACCTTTCACTCAGGCTTGGCAACACCTTGGCTCAGCAACAGTTCACCGACTTTGGCAGAACGCCTTACCTTGTATTCTGAAAGAGAGAAATAAAGCAGAGAAAAGACAGTGATGAATTACGTTAGTTATTGTGCTCATTGTCATCAGTCCTCCTGGTCTCTTATAGAGCTTTAGCTTATACACTATAACACTGAATATGTATCAGGAGGAAAGGTAAATCAGCAGAAAACTAGATGAAAGGTGGGTAAACAGATTAAGCTGTACAATAGGCTTACCTCTGATCTGCCAATTGACCGCGTTACTGCTGTCATACTGGTAATAATCTGCACCCGCACTCCCGGGCTGCAACAGCACAACAGCAGCAGGTTTAGTAAATATTTACCGAGAAGATCTTATAGTTTTTTATCATTATAATGGAGAAGCAAGATCAAGCAAAAGTCGCCAGAAATGTATTTGAAAGCCAATTTTAAAATATCTAAAAGAAATCAAATCAGGGGAGTGTTCAGGACCAATGTTCCCTCTAAGCTGAGTGTGTGAACTATGTCTAATAATTGATCATACTGGCCAAATAATGATAAATTGTCAGTCAGGTATTGTTCCACTTGTCCCCAGAATTAAATTGATATAAGTGGGCTTCCAAGTTTTGGTGGCAAATGATAGTTGATGCAAGGACTTTGCCATAGCTTAGGGTTTAGTGAATTGCCACTCCTGTCTGTCTGTCTCACACACACACACACACACACACACACACACACACACACACACACAGACAGAGTTGCGCATACACAGAAATCGTGATTGCTTACCCTGTTCAGTCCATTTCTGCCGTAGCCTGGCAACGAGGCCGATTTGGCAATGTATGAGTCTGGGAGAACAAACACAAACACATAACCATAAACAAACACAATGTAAACTAGGACACAGACAAGTATTTTCTGAATGGGAACGCAGCAGGTCTGTGCTCTACTTTCTATGGTTCCTTTGCAATTGTACTGGAAAAGGCTGAGCTTCACAACCTGAAAAGAGGCCTTGCTTTTTATTATTATTATTCCAAGTGAGGAGAAAAATCTGCGAATTTCTTTCAGATTTCCACAGTGAATAGAATTTTATTTAACCTTTATTTATTCAGGGAAATTGACTGAGCATTCATGCATATTTTTTTCTCAGCACTGCTCCGCTTCACATAACATCACACATTTCACACCTGGAAACTGCCAGTACAACCAGTCTTCTCAGCCACTGAGCAGCTTCACCAGAGCAATCGGGTTAAGTGCCTTGCTCAAAGGCACCTTACTGGTACTTAAGGGACAAAAAAGGGGTTCTACTTCGTCTTCCCCACCCAGTTGCTCCCAGCTGATCCAGGCATTCAAACCAGCAGCCCTCCTGTCACCCCCCCCCCCCCCCCCACACACACACACACACACACACACACTTTCCAAACCCCACAAACATCACCATGCCCACAAACATCGACATGACAGGCTCCTAATGAAGAATGCTGTGGCTCCGATCACACTGTCATACCAGTCAGTTCTGATTCACCGTGGAGCCTTGTAATGCGTGTCTGGATTTCGCTCATTTCAAGGCTCATTATTTTCTCATCAAACACCTTATCTGTGGCCTGGGATGTGTGTACAGTATATTTTGGTTGTATACTGGCATTTTGGCTATTAAATACACACCATCAAAGAGCAGCTTGTATACATGAGTCAGCCTCACCTGTATACAGAGAGATTACCAGCAGTTTTGAGGGACAAGCCACCATGTTGGAGGAATGACAACACAAGAAAAGACTGTAGCACTGTCACCTCTTCCTCCTCCACCATTTTATTGTATAATTTGAACACTACTCTGCCTGCATTTTCTTTGTTTTGTGCGGCGATAACATCAGTCTTTCCTTTTGTTCTTGCTCCTCCAACATGGTGGCATCTCCCTCGTAACCACTGGTAACCAAACGTCCTGTGACAGGCCTCTATTGTGTTACAGCTGAAGACACAGATGGCGTGCAGTGCTACGGCTGAGGCAGCAGAGGGCAGTGGAGACACATTAAACCTCTCACCTCACTCTGCTCTCCCTCTTTCTCTCACTCTCTCTCTCTCACATACTTTCACCCGCCTCTTCTTCACTATCTCTGCTTCTCCACGCTCCTAAGCTTCATCATTCAGTCTTCCTCTCTCTCTCTCTCATTGTCTTGCTGTCTCCTCTTTCCCTCAATTTTCTATCTTTACCTCCCTCTCTTCTCCTTTTTTTCTGTCCCTCTCTTTCCTCGTTCCTCCCTTCCTCTCTCTCTTTGCTCTCTCTCTCTCTCTCTCTCTCTCTCTCCCTCTCTTTCTCTCTCTCTGGTTCAGTCTGGTGTTGAAGGGAATTAAATTACACAGCGGTGTCAAAGCCGGGATGAAACACCATGATGCAGCAGAATGCCGGCCGGTGTGTGTAGCTGCTGTACGGCGCGTGTGAGCTGCTGAACTGTAATGAGTTCTCTCTCAACAAGAAATGGGATATAGTCTCATAGATTAGTCATGATGTGTGCCTTGGAAATTTAGTCGTTTCATCAAAGTGGGGCCTGACACCAAATAGCTGCAAAACTACTATCCTAAGCATCTCATTTATCAACCTCTTTGTAGTATGAGAGTGCTGGTGTACAATCACTGTTACCTTTTGGGTCATAATAGCTACAGTTACACTTGCTATTTTGAGTCAATGCATGGAATATTTAATCTATTTTTATCATAAATTATATTTTGATGACTTGATCACACTAGGTTGCATTAAGTGACAAGTCTGGAGGCACAAGAGTCCAATTTTTGGATGTTCAGAGCCAGATCTAAAATAGCTAAAATACGTGTATGAGCAGTAAAGGAGATGGTGAAGAAGAGGAGGGAAAAGTGTAATATACAAAAAGGACTGAAAAAATAAAGCCACAGGAGACGCATTAGAGGGATTTTAAGGCCAAGTGTGGAGGCACACTGATGTGATCTCAGAAAATACATCTATCTTTATGATCTGATCTCAGAACTTGCACTGAAACAACGTTAGTGTAACTGTAGTGTGACTGTAGCTATTGAAACAGATGGCTGAGTGGTTCAGGTCAGTGATCCTGGATCAGCACTGCTGCAAAAAGAAAAGCTGATAAATACAGGCCTTAGCTGCAACGCCATTCATCTTTCCACCTGTAACCCAACAGAAAGAGGTGTGTGTGTGTCTGTGTGTGTGGTTATGTGTGTGTGTGTGTGTGTGTGGTTGTGTGCGTGTGTGTGTGTGTGTGTGTGTGTGTGTGTGCTGATAACAATCTCCCACTCAAAGCCCCGCCGCTGTCACAACAGAGCCGACAGGATGAAGGGGATCAGGGGGGAGACGGCCCATTATGTCGCCGCCCCCTTGTGATGACCTCACAGATCAAAACACACCGATGAGTCACTCACCGCTGTCAGCACTGTAGACCGACCTGGGAGCTGAGGAGAGAGAGAGGAAGAGAGAGAGAGAGAGAGAGAGAGAGAGAGAGAGAGAGAGAGAGAGAGAGAGAGCGGGATGAGAGAGAGAGCGGGATGAGAGAGTGGGATGAGAGAGAGAAAGACAGAGAGAGGGAGCGAGAGAGAGAAAGAGCGGGATGAGAGAGAGAGAGAGCAAGAGAGGGAGAGAGAGAGAGAGTGGGATGAGAGAGAGAGGGATGAGAGAGAGAGTGGGATGAGAGAGAGTGGAATGAGAGAGAGAAAGACAGAGAGAGGGAGCGAGAGCGAGAAAGAGCGGGATGAGAGAGAGAGAGAGAGAGAGAGAGAGGGAAGGGGGAGACAGAAAGAGTGAGAGAGGATGGGAAAAAGAGAGATGGGAAAGAAAGTGAGTGACAGAGAACGAGAAAATGAGAGAACGATATGATGGAAAGTGTGAGAGAGGGAGTGATAAAAGAGAGACAGAAAGAGAGAGAGAGAGAGGGAGAGAGAGAGAGAGATGAGGTGGAGAGACAGAGAGAGAAAAAGAGAGGGAGAGACAGAGAGAAACAGTGAGAAGATAGAAAAAGAGATGGGAAAGACAGTGAGTGAGAGAGAAAGAGGAAATGAGAGAAAGATATAAAGGAAAGAATGATAGAGAGAGTGATAAAAAAGACAGAGACAGAAAAAGAGAGAGGGGGGGGGTTAATAACTGTTTAATGCCTGTACATATGTCCCACAGATACTACTAGCTGCTCCCCTTGATCCCATTACTGCCTTTATGTGTGTGTGTGTTTGTGTGCGTGTGTGTGTGTGTGTCTGTGTGTGTGTGTGTGTGTGTGTGTGTGGGTGAGTGTATGTATATCTTTGTGCACATGTACAGCATATTAGCTTGTGTTAAGTGAGGTTAACAGTCCCCGACATGCAGCAGTAGTCTTCTAATACACAGTAAGCTGCAGCGGGAGGAGAGATCTGTTCCAGTGGAAGGGAAATAAAGCAGGCCAGCTGTTGTGGGACATCTATAAAACATCAGCTGTGAGAGGATATACGCTTAGAGGGGCAGGGAAACAACATCAACATAAACAGCCGTAATTATTGTCAAGCCCTACACATCGTATAAAATATGTAGCGCCAGGGGTAGAGCCAGCGAGAGGGGGGTCGATTTCTACTCACTCGCCCATGTATGCATTCATGGCACGCAATACATTTTGTAATTTTAATGCACCGGTGCTGCATTTTAAGTTTTATTCGGTTATTTTTCTTTTGCCTGTGACAAGACGAAAAAATGTGCACATCACTCAAGGAAATCTCATAGAAAAAGGAAAAGAGGGCCGCATGCTTTTATGCTCCGATACGGCTTTAATGGATGCACAACATTTCAAGCGCCGAGGCTCTTCGTCAGCTCAGAATGAAGCGAGAGCTGATGAAAATGCTGCGCGTCCATTAAAGTTGTGTCAGAGCATTTAAAGTGTGCAAGCTCTTTCCTTTTTCTATTTTTCGTCGCCCGACGCTTGTCCCATTATGCGGAAAAGTTTCTCCGTCTCTCCTTCAATTCCGCTAAAGATGGCTTGGTGGTATTGTTAGTATTCTTCACTGAAACCAGCTAGAAGAATTCACAATATTAAGATTGAGCCCTTTACATATAGAAAGAATACAGCTGAGTGTAAGCATTATAATTTTTAGCTTTGACGTAATGAAATTGAAAGTCCACTGGGCTGATTAGAATGTTTTTCGCTGACAAATTTGGAATAAAGGTTTTATTTGAGCTTTATTCCAACATTCATGAAATCCATTTTGGAAAGAAAACCACTACCTGAAGTTCATTTACCCAGGCTGTAAAAGAATTACTTTGTTATTTAGTAAGGGTTAGGGTTGGAATGAACATCTTCATCTGAACACAAGGTGATGAGTGCACACTTTCCAACATTTTTCTCATCAGTATATTAACAGATAAAACATAAACCCACACTACCACACAGCTTATTTCCCTTTCTCTCCTCCCTCTCCCCTCTCATCTGACCCTGATTTACCTCTTGCCTCCACATCATACATCTTCTCTGACCAGCTCCAAATTGCTTTAGCCTCACTCCCTCCCTTTCTCACACTCTTCCTCTCGCCTTCTTATATTTCATTCTGTCTCTCTCTCTCTCTCTCCTCCTCCCTCCCTCCTTGTCTCTCCTGTTGCAACACCCCCTCTTTTATTCCCATTTGGCCTCCACCTAAACACTCTCTTTCTCTCTCTCTCTGAGTCTCTCCATCTTTGTCTCATCCTAACATGTGCTGAATGTGATGTGGAAAGGGATCAATAAGAGAGTTAATACAGAAGTGGGGAAACTCCCTCAACTACGGCTTGCTCAGCATCACAACTACAGACACACACACACACACACGCACACACACACACGTTTGTCTTACTTACTGACTACATTCATTCCCTTACTTTAACCCTTTCCACTACATGCCTAACCTTAACTCTTACCCTAACGTAAACCTAACTAAACTAAACCTAAACTAACCTTAACCCTAACCCTTACTCTAATCCTAATCCTAATCCTTATTCTCATTTTAACCCTTAACTCAAATCGTAACCCTAAAATTGCTCTTGAAGAAGTGAGGACGAGCCAAAATGTCTGCACTGCAAATGCCTAGAACTGAAAACTGGTTCTCACAGGGATAGAAATACAAGAACACACACACACACACACACACACAGACACACACACAGCCTTACAGCCATTGAGGGAGCCGTATCCCAGATTTTGCAGCGTCTCCTTGCTGCTGCAGCGGGAACTGCGGCTGCTCCCCCACTGGTCATTGTCGTGACAACCTGACCGCGCCTTCATCTCCTCCTTCAGGATCATCCTGCCGATCCCCTGGGTGGAGGGAAGGGATGGAGAGGAGAGAAGGAGGGATAGAGAGCCCAGAGATAGAGGGATGGAGACAGTAGGTTGGATTGGACAGAGGGAGGAGAAAGGAGGGAGGAAGAGGCGATGGGTTAAGTGGAAGAGGCAGATGGATGATGGAGGGATGGGTGAAAGAGAAGGGAAAAGAGGGAGGGAAGAAGAGCAGATACATGGAGTAATAAGAAATGGTTGAATGGGATGTATGGATGGATGGATGGGTTGTTGGACGCATAGAAAAAGGCAAAGATTATTGTATGGATAGATAGAGGGATGAATGGGGGGTAAAAGGGAATGAAAGGGAGGGAGAGGTGGAAAAAAGAATCAGAATTAAAGCAGGTGCGAGAAAGATGTACGAGAGAGTATGAGGAGCACAGGAACATCATGCCCAGTGAATGAGTTTGGCAAGCAGCATTTAATTAGCGAAATCATTAAATATTAAAACACACACACACACACACACACACACACACACACACAGAAGGTACGAAAGGATGGAAAATGTTAAAGAGAGAAGGAGGAGAAGAGCGGAGAACGATGATTTCCTTTCATACCCTGTTTATATTCTGATTCCATCCATCCTCCTCTCCTCCAGATGAAGCCCTCCTCACCCTAGAGACTAGAGAGAGAGAGGTAGAGAGAGAGAGAGAGAAGAGAGAGGTACAGATAGAGAGAGAGACAGAGAGAGAGAGAAAAGGAAGCAGAGAGAGAGAGTATGAGGACAAAGAGTGAGAAAGTTAGAAAGAGTAAGAAAGGGGAGAGAGAGAGAATAGCGAAGAGAGAGAGAGAATAGCGAATGTCAAGGCAAAATTTTGGAATTTCTCTGTCTCTATTTTTACGACGACTGACCCCTACATGGTCCTGTATGTGCGTAGGTGTGTTTCTCTGTGTGTGTGATGCATCTAGGTGTACATTACATTTGTGTGTGTAAGGGCAGAGGTGTTTGGGTATGTGTGTGTGTGAGTGTGTGTGTGTTTGTGTGTGTGTGTGTGAGAGAGAGAGAGAGAGAGAGAGAGAAAGTGGGAGAGGACAATACCTTTAGGAGAGCCAGTGTATGGGTAATAATTGGAGTCAGGATGGTAGATATTGTTACAATTGGATGTGGAAAGGCGGCTGGAATTGACAAGATTCTCATTGGTTTTACTCTTACTGGCTGTCGGAGAGGCAGAGATATCTGTGGGAAAGACAGAGAGAGAGAGTGAGAGAGAGAGAGAGAGAGAGAGAGAGAGAGAGAGAGCAAGCAGGAGAGAAAGAGAGATCACAGAACATAATTGTATTAGAGGCAAATTCGCAACACTCCGTTTGTGATAACACAACCTTTTTGAACTGAAATAAAACCCAATTTTCATGCTTGAAAGAACGAGGCACAGAAAATGGAAAAGAAGACACAGACAAGGGAGATGAATAAAAGAATGCTAAAACGTGTTTAATCCTGTTTTGTTTTTTGGTTTCTTGGTCTGTCATGATGTTCCACTGTTTAACCACAATATCGGTGTATGTACAGTGTGTGTGTGTGTGTGTGTGTGTGTGCGTATGCGTGTGTGTGTGTGTGTGCAGGAGAAACAAAATGGAGAGAGCAGTGCATTTACTTACAGAGAGGGGAGGGCACAGCGGGGGAGAGGATGGGAGGAGGGGAGACACATCAACAACAAGGGAACAGAGGAGGGAAAGGAGGTCAGGAAAATTAGAAAACGAGACGGTATACGATGGAAAACCTCCGACAAGCAATCAGTCATGTTCCAACTGTGCTGACAATTCCCTTTAGGAAAAGTGGAATTAGTTGCTATGCAAACTAGGCAAGTAGTTGGCCATGTAGCCAATGTTGAGGAAACATGGAGGAAACGTCCAAGACAGAACCCAAGCACTGCTAACTTATGTACAGTCAAAAGTTTGGACACACCTGACTGAATGTATTGTGTTTTTCATTATCTTAAAGCCATTTTGATCTAAAGGCTTATGCTTAAATGCTTTAAATTTGTTTCTTAGACAAATATAAACAGTGAATTTGATGCATGAAAGTTTTGATGTCTTTACTATTATTCTAAAATGTGGAAAATAGTAAAAATAAAGAAAAATGAGTGTGTCCAAACTTTTGACTGGAAGTGTATAAAACCTGTAATACCATACTGGCATTAAGATGGGTTATGCAACTTTTTAAAGATCATTTTCTAGGCATTTTGGCTTTTTTATTTGGAGAGTGCAGTGGAAAGTGACAGGAAAGATGAGATAATGAGAGGGGGTGATATATAACAAAGGCTACAACTAGATGTGATTTGACAAAATGCACTTATTGTAAGTCGCTTTGGACAAAAGCGTCTGCTAAATGCTAAATGATGTAATGTAATTTGGACAATGCTGCATGTGACTTAGTCTTCGGAGGAACCATAAGAAATTGTTTTCTTCTTTTGAACAAACAATCCAAACTTGTGACGAACACCAAATTCTGGGTGACAACCCTGTCCCTCCTTGTTTTTTTTCTGTTTGTTTGTTGCTGTTGTTCAAGGGCATTAAGGAAATTGGGAGATTTTGGCCATGTGGAAATATATGGGACTTGACCTCTTAAAATACAACAAAACCATTAACCCATGCATTTCATCAGTAAGTGCTATTCTCACTCCACACTTCTGGTAATATATCCGAACATTTCCTCAAGGAGCTCTCGTTCTGAGTTGCAGCAGGTGCTACTGTGATATACTACAATATATTGTGGCTCTATATATATACCTGATTATGGTACTTTGCCTTGATATGAAAACTGCTCTATAAGTGATTCATAGAGTGAATTTAAATTCCCTCCTGTATCCCGGTTTACAGATTGCATGGTCAGGCTGAAGAGAGAGAGGTTTGTCAGCAGAGTAAATCACCCAGAGGTGTTTCTGAGGAACTGTAAGTCTGTCTGACCTGCCATCTCCCCACTGATGGACGACCTACACACTCAGATTATTTGGCACGGCTTTTATCCCTCTTTCCTCACCTCTTGAATCAGAATCTGCTATCTCGCTCAGCCCTGTCTGATGCGCCTGCTGCACCGGTCCAACCGTCAGTTCAGTTCAGTTCAGTTCAGTTCAGGTGAGCTCAGGTCAATTAAATTAAATTCAATTCAATTCAATTAAATTAAATTAAATTCAATTCAATTCAATTCAATTCAATTCAATTCAATTCAATTCAATTCAATTCTCAATTCAGTTAACTTGGTAATTCCTATGGGGCAACTGATTTCTGAGTAAACAGACCATGGAGGACTTGATATGTGGCGACTGTCACAGTTGTAATCAACAGTGCAAATTGGAAGTTGTTTTTAAGTAAATTTTAAGCTGCCAGTCCAGATGAGGTGACCACAGACACAACCTCGTACCCCCGCCTCCCATGATTTCTCAAACTTTTCAGACTCTCCCCTTCGGCTATCCACCAGCTCTCCATTAGCATTGTATCAGCAACTGACCAGTGGTAAATGGCATCTGCATCAATGCACAAGCTCATGGAGGAAACATTGAGTTAACTAACTGTCACATTAAATGCTTACATTTATCCATGATAGTAGCTTAACTAATATCAATCCAGGTGTAGCATTATTGGTCTGCCTGGCTGTTGCCTTGCCAACCTTGCTAGTTAATGGATAGGCAATAGCAAACAAAACATCAGTGTACTAATGTTATTGAATAATGGGAACGGGCATTTTCTTTTTTTTATCACAGATAAGGAGTTGAATTTCAGAATATTATTTTTATAACACTCAACAGAGTCTGTAACAACATAATATGTAATATCACATTGAACTCTGCCCTTTTAATTGAGCTACTTTTTCCTTTTTTTACACCAGTAATTTACTCTCTACTTGCTTCTACTTACTACTGGCAAAGAGTACTTCTACTTGAACAGAATATTTTGGTACTCTCTCCCCCGTTCATCACAGTCTCTTTCTCAGTAGTCCCTCACTGCTCTGCTCTGTCTGCCCTCATATCTCTGCTGACTCCTCGCCCTAAATCTCCCTACTTGGTCACACCAGTCATGTGCCAATCTGCACCACACCTCACAGCTATTTCCCGCTGTCTGCCTCTCTCTCCCTCATCTCTGCTACATTTGCTCTATCTTCTGTTATAATTACCTTACATCCTGACCCACTTGCATATCTGTGCCCCAGCTGCTCCCAAATCCCACCATCCAGTCCCAAGATCCCAGAGGTTTTCATCATCCTAACTGCTCCCAGGTCCACACTCCCACCTCACTGCTATTGATTTGAGTAGCAACATTGCGCCAATAGTACATCTTGACAAAAATCGTTCTATCAACTGATCCCACCGTTCCACTTTTGAGAAAAGCAGAGAAGGAGAGCAGAAGGGTGTCATTCCAAAACACTATTTATATATGTAAATATATGTGTGTATATCTATATATATATATATATATATATATATATATATATATATATATATATTTCAGGTAGTAACATTCTATATATTTAGAATGTTACTACCTGAAATTAATCTGGCAGTGTCTGAAAAACATAAATGATTCTATTTTATAAGCAAATGTCTTTAGATGACTCCTGACTTCAATACTAACTCATAATGTGCTTAACCTTCATGCCAGCAGTGAATATGGGAGAGTGGGTGTCATTTTATTTTATTTTTTAAATGGTGTATATCTCATTTTGGAATGAAACTCTTCAAATGAGATCCAGCTCAAATCCTTTCAAATGCCTTCCTGTGATGGATTCATTCAGACAAACTTTACTGACATACAGTAATATAATATATACAAAAGCAGACTGCCTGACAGGTAAAAAGCATAATGAATGCTATAAAAAGCATAACAGTGTAAGGAATCAACTAACCTTGTCTCTTATAGATGGGGGGTTTCCTGTAGATGTTGGTTTCGCCAGATGCTGGGGACAGAAACACAGTTATAGTTAGAGGGACAAAGCAAAAAGAAAGGAAAGAGAAATGGAGAGGAGAGGAGAGGAGAGGAGAGAGGAGGAGAGGAGAGAGGAGGAGAGGAGAGGAGAGGAGAGGAGAGGAGAGGAGAGAGGAGAGAGGAACCAGGAATAAGCTGGATCCCCCTATCCATCCCATCCCATCAAATTAGTTGTATACATTTACAGTCTCCTTAACCATAAAGCTGACAGCACCGGTGATAAACTGCTATAGGAGAGGTGGTGCCGTGCATCCAGACAGCCTGACTGACACGTAGAGAGGCTGATTAATATGAATTTACAGGCTTATTACAGGGAACAGCAGCAGATGGCATGGGAATAAAGAAGAGGGAGGACAGAAGGGTGGAGAGAGTTGGAAGGAGAGGCAAAGGAAGAGATAAAGGAGATGTGGTGAACAGGAATGAGAAACTTAAAGGAGACGGGAAAGTGTTTAGTGGAGCGTTGTATTCTCCACATTGAGGGGCTCAAAAAGAGCTTCTTTCACAACAAAGTATGAAATTAAAAATAGTTTTAGTGTTAGATCTGCAATACAACAAAACATGAAAAAGCATGGTGGAGAAAAAACACTTCCAAGCACTACTATCAAAAAACAATTGCAGAAGAGACACTGCACTAGCACTGCCAGATTTAGGGGTTTGACTCCCACCGGACTATCCAAGCTAAATATGTCTGCACTCATGGTACTGTGAGGCACTTTGGATAAAAGCTTCCACCAAATAGCATTTGCCCAGTGTAGGAAAGCATGAAGGGAGTGCTGTCGCAGAGCTGGCAAGGAATAAGAGCCTCGGAAAACTGGAGAGAGGGAACAAGGAGTGAGAAATGGGATGAAGGCGGGAGGAGGGAATGATGGAGGGAAACCAAAATGCACAGCTTGCACGGAAAAAAACAACAGCCTTTTAAAAATGAAGGGAACAAAGACAGAGTGGAAGAGAAAGCCATTAACTTGGCAAAATGGAGGGCTGGTTTAATGTCTTGGTTTAAGATAATAAGGTGAATCAGGGTTAGTTGTTAGATTAAAACACTTATAGATTATGCAAGAGCTGTGCTAACAAAACAGACACATTCCCCTCTGAAGTACACTCAAAAGAGGATTTTTTTCTACACTTACATGAATATTAAGACCTCATTAAAATTAACCAAAAGC
>NW_027283035.1:12500-20000 GCF_046629955.1 Centroberyx affinis | reverse complement strand
ACACCACACACACACACACACACACACACACACACCACACACACACACACACACACACCACACACACCACACACACACACCACACACACACACACACACCACACACACACACACACACACACACAGCTGTTATCAGAGAAGATGGATTATATATTTCTAGTAAATTCTCTGTATATTACATGGATGGACTGTTGTCATGGTTACTGCCGGCTCTCACCGATCATCTCTGATTGGTCCAGGGAAGCAGCTGGTGCAGTACATGGCCACGCCCACACCGACGACTGAACCGATCATCCTGGGGGAGGGCGGGGCCGACCTGCCCGGTCTGCTGGAGCTGGAGGCGGAGCCATACTTCAGCACCGACCCCCCCGCCGAGGACCTGACCCTGTCCCTGCTCACGACCTCTGACCTCCCCACCCAGACCCACCTGGACTCTGACCTCTGACCTCCCCACCCAGACCCACCTGGACTCTGACCTCTGACCTCCCGACCCAGACCGACCTGGACCTCGGAGGTCAGAGGTCAGAGGTTCAGAGGCTGGAGGTTGAAGTTCGGAGGTTAAAGGTTGAAGTTCCAACTCTGATGGCGACTGTTGATGACATCATCTCTTCAGGAATGAAGAGGAATCTTCTTCTTCATGTGATTTTTGAATAACGTCCTGAACGTGATGACGACCGCACACAAACAGGAAGCGTACATCACCCGGTCTCTATAGCAACAACAAAGCATCCCAGTCAGAGTTGTGAAGCGCCGACTCAGCGGCAGCAATAGATGATCAGTTCTATTGATTAGCTTCATAGTTCACAATCAATAGGTCAAAGTTTAAAGGAACAGATCAGCCACAAATGCAAATGTTCTCATTATCTCATAGAACACACAGAGTTAGCTAGCAGAACAGAACGACTGAAGAGAACAGAACCGTTCTGAAGAGAACAGAACCGTTCTGAAGCGTTCTGAACCGTTCTGAAGCGTTCTGAACCGTTCTAAACCGTTCTGAACCGTTCTGAAGCGTTCTGAACCGTTCTGAAGCGTTCTGAAGCGTTCTGAAGCGTTCTGAAGCGTTCTGAAGCGTTCTGAAGCCAAACGGTTCCTGTGGTCCAGAAGTCTTCATGTTTTCGTTTCCCTGTGTGGGAAAATAAAGTTTATCTAATCTCTGCGTGACATGAGGTCTCTCCTCATGTCCACGTTGAAGCCTTACCAGAGAGATCTACCAGAGAGATCTACCAGAGAGATCTACCAGAGAGATCTACCAGAGATATCTACCAGTCTAGACCCGGGTCTAGTAGCTCTAGTCATTTGGCTTCAGAACACTCGGGTTCTGTAACTTTCTGCTCGTTCTTTTCGGACTCTAAAGAACCGGTTCCGCTGCTGCTAGCTAACTCTGTGTGTTCTGATGAGTTCCCACATGAGGGCCAGGACAGAACCAGGACAGAACCAGGACAGAACCAGGACAGAACCAGGACAGAACCGCAGAACGTTCCTTTCTGGGTGAACTGTTCCTTTAAGCGTTGGTCAGGAAGAACCTTCCAAATGACTGAAGACAGCAGAACGTTCTTGTAGGAAGACGATCCGTCTTCAGCGGTTCATGTTTATCTGTCTGAAACCAGCCAATCATGTCCATCGGTTTATCTTCTTTTCTTCCTTGTTTTTATTTGATCTTTTTATCTTTTTGTTCTTTGCTTCTTGAGCTTTGTCAGGTGGAACCTGTAGCTAGCTGCTTCGGTCTGACGGAACCGACTCGACTTTCTGGGTTGGAGTCAGACGAGGAGAACCGTGATCTAAAGCCATTCTTAGTGAGACCAGTTCAGTTATCTCATCATTAAAGCTCAGTCTGCTGCCCGGAGCCACAAGCTAACCCTGTCGTTAGCTAGCTAGCATGCTAATGCTTACTAGCATGGTGATGATGTCAGAAGTTCACTCAGCTCGCACTTTCATTTTGTATCGCTCAGTTTGTATCGATCAGTTTGTATTGATCAGTTTGTATTGATCAGTTTGTATTGATCAGTTTGTATTGATCAGTTTGTTTTGCTCAGTTTGTTTTGCTGATATTGATCCGGTATTGGAACGCTCAGCGGGCCGACACATCGCAGATCGCAGCTTTACAGAGTTTTTCTCTTTTTGTGGGAAGCTGATGATCTGCTGGCTTTCAGCTGAACAGCAGATGGTTCTGTGTGGATCCTCTGTCAGCAGATGGTTCTATGTGGATCCTCTCTGTCAGCAGATGGTTCTATGTGGATCCTCTCTGTCAGCAGATGGTTCTATGTGGATCCTCTCTGTCAGCAGATGGTTCTATGTGGATCCTCTCTGTCAGCAGATGGTTCTGTGTGGATCCTCTCTGTCAGCAGATGGTTCTATGTGGATCCTCTCTGTCAGCAGATGGTTCTGTGTGGATCCTCTCTGTCAGCAGATGGTTCTGTGTGGATCCTCTGTCAGCAGATGGTTCTATGTGGATCCTCTCTGTCAGCAGATGGTTCTATGTGGATCCTCTCTGTCAGCAGATGGTTCTGTGTGGATCCTCTGTCAGCAGATGGTTCTATGTGGATCCTCTCTGTCAGCAGATGGTTCTGTGTGGATCCTCTGTCAGCAGATGGTTCTGTGTGGATCCTCTGTCAGCAGATGGTTCTATGTGGATCCTCTGTCAGCAGATGGTTCTATGTGGATCCTCTCTGTCAGCAGATGGTTCTATGTGGATCCTCTGTCAGCAGCTTCATGTTTTATTAGAAATGAAACTAATCTGCTGTCGCTCTGCAAAGCAAAGCCATCTGGATCTGGTTTAATGTAATATAACAGTTTTATTCAGAAATATATTATGACTGCAGGAAGTAATTGATGCCTTCAGCTCATCGTCAGCTCCGTTACCATAGAAACAAACCCGGTTTCTATACTGGTTTCTACTCACACTGCTCCAAGAATCACAGGACAGGAAACAAGAGAAGAAGAACTGGATGAACGTTTGTTTAATTTCTTTCTTTAAAATTATTAAAGTTAATTTCTGCCCATCAGGAAGACCTACTGACGGGTTCAGTACAAATACAAATACTGACCAGTTCACAGTATAAATACTAAGCAGTAGGAATACACAGAAGTCCGGAGCTGCTGGATCTGATCTGGGTTCAGTCAGTTTGAACAGCAGACAGTGAAGCAGCAGGTTGTATTGAGACTGAACAGACAGAGATCTGACCTCAGGTCAGATCACTCCTCATTGAAGAATCTCTGCTTTCACCTTTTACAAGGAAATGATTTGTGTCATTAAAGGTGAGACTGGAGGTACAACAACTACTCAGTTTCATCTGGGCTGAGAGACAGAGAGAGAGAGAGAGGGAGAGAGAGACAGACAGAGAGAGAGAGAGGGAGAGAGAGAGGGGGAGACAGAGAGAGAGAGAGAGAGGGGGAGAGAGACAGAGGGGGAGACAGAGAGAGAGAGAGGGAGAGAGAGAGAGACAGAGAGAGAGAGAGAGAGACAGACAGAGAGAGAGAGAGACAGAGAGAGAGAGAGAGCTCTACGATGTGTTGTCTTGTTTTGCCGTTCATCATCTTGTATCTTGTTGTTTAGTTGAAGCCTGTCAATCAGCTCGGCCCGACCAATCGGCTTCTGGATTTGCAGACGGAGCATGAGAACAATATTTTTGTGTATGATATGTTCCAAATAAACCTGGTTGTTTTGAAATAAACGCCTGGTCTCCTTGTGGTCCTCATCTGCAGCGTGTCTCCTCCGGTTCAACAGACATCCTGCAGCACAGAGCCAGCAGGTTTATATATGTGAAGTGACCAAGTCCACTTCACTCGAGTCCCAAGTCGAGTCCAAGTCATTAATGTCAAGTCTCAAGTCTAAATGTAGAACAGCAAGTCAAGTCAGAACAAATCAAGAGTCCAGTATCAATTTAATATCTTAAAGAAAACTAAATATCTAGGACTTTTCAATGCAATATGGTTTTAATAGGATAAAAACTTGGTAAGAGCATCATGAGTTTGATTTCTAGAATCAGTTTCAACTTCAATAAATTCAATCATTCCATACAAATTCAGAAAACAGAATTTAAATTCAGTCGTCTGCTGGAACAAATCTCATCACTTTCAATCTAAGTCATTTACACAAACACAAGATCTCAAGTCAAGACTTTAGAAACCTTTTCAAGTCATCAGAGTACAAGTCAGAGTCAAGTCCCAAGTCACCAGAACCCAAGTCAAGTCCAGTCTCAAGTCTTCTCTTCATGCAGCAAGTCAAGACTCAAGCAATTAAAACTGGGACTGGAGTCCAGGTCATGTGACTCGAGTCCCACCTCTGATGAATGAGGCAGTTAGTTTAATCTCCCGTCCATCAAACTGAGTCCAGACCAAACCACTTTCCACCAAAACCCAAAACCACCAAACTTCCTGACTGACTTGATTATTATTTGGTCAAAGTGATAAATTATTAGCTGCAGGTCAGCTGAGAGGAAACTTTGGTCCTGATGCTGCCTGGTGGATCTTTGTTCTCATTATAAAGACAGAACCAGATCCCATGTGGACTGACAGACCTGGAGACTTTATTCTGCTGGGTCACATGGAAGACAGTGTTTCAGTTTGATGTTCAAAATAGACGTTACTTTTAATGTAGAAGATAAAACCACATACATTTAGCAATATACAAATCCTGACAGTGAAAATGAAGCTGTTGTCACTTTCTCTCGGTCTGGTGAATCAGCACAAAGTCAGAATCACCGAACCTTCACAGAGATTCGGTGGAAACTTTTATACAACAAATGTTTTTTTTCCACAGAGAAGACAGACGACGAGCTCGGCGGAACGTTTTCTTTTCTAGAACAAAATAAACCAGACCAGTACAAGATGCCTATAAACAAGTCAGCTTTTTAAATAGTTCAACACCAACACACAGCCGCTACCAGTCACTAGTGGGCGGGGCCTATCGCTAGTGGGCGGGATCTGATTTCCTCGGCCATGCAGATTGGTCGGTACACTGGAATCGGTAGCGCAGGAATCGAACTCGCGGCTTGATGTGGAAGTCAGCAGGTATCCTCCAGTTCCACATTTTCTGCACCTGGGAGGGAAAGAGGTTCCATCAGACTCATCACACTCATCACACTCTTCACACTCATCACACTCATCACACTCATCACACTCATCACACTCATCACACTCATCACATTTATCACATGACCGTGTAGGGTGTATCTGATAGGCTGCAGGTCAGGCGGCAGATGTTAGATTACAGTAGTTTAGATTGCATTATATTACATTAAATAATAATAATAACCTTTATTCGTATAGCACCTTTCATACTCACCATTCAGCTCAAAGTGCTTTACATTAAGTAAAAATAAAATAAGAATATGGAAATAAAAGAAAATAGACAAAGTGAATTGCATTAAAAGAACACAGTCAAACTGAAATGAAGGCTAATTAAAAGATGTGAAAGAGAGAAAACAGGCTGTAGCTCCAGTCTTCTCAGTGGGTTAGGGTTAGGTTGAGTGGGGGTTAGGGTTAGGTTAGGCTGGTAGGGTTAGGTGGGTTAGGTTGAGTGGGGTTTTGTACTTCTGACAGACCAGCAGCAGAAGACCTGAGGAGCAGCAGGGATTCTGTAAAGTCGGCCGGTCCTGAGCCGTTAAGAGCTTTGAATAGTGAATAGTGAAGTGAAAGAACTTTAAAATCAATTCTAAAGGACACTGGGAGCCAGAGCAATGCAGCTAAGACCGGAGAGATCTGCTCTCGCTTCCTTGTTTTTGTTAAAAGTGGAGCTGCAGAGTTCTGGATCAGCTGAAGCCTTCAACAGACTTTTTATGGAGGCCGGTAAAAAGGCCTTTACAGTCCAGTCTGTAACAAACCTGAGAGTTTACTTTTCAGCATCTTTCTGGGTCAGGAGGAGCTGCACCTTGGCAATATTTCTATGACAGAATGCTGTTCTGGTCTCCTTGTTTATATGGGAATTAAAACTTAGATCAGAGTCTAAGATAACACCCAGGCTTGATACTTCTGATCTGGTCCAGGGATTCAGGTTCAGGTCTTGGGGAGAGTTCTTCCCTTTTGGCTTTGGGGCCGATCAAAAGGATTTCTGTCTTCATTGAGTTTTAAGAAATTTGTGCTCATCCAATCACTGACAGGCAACAGACAAGCAGTTCTGCATGATGTGGTTCTACAGAGATGAACAGGTGAGTGTCATCAGCGTAGCTATGGAGACCGACATGTTCTCTGATGATGATATATTGGAAATTATATTGGAAATTATATTGGAAATTATATTGGAAATTATATTGGAAATTATATTGGAAATTATATTGCATCATATTTACATTACGTAAAACTTTATTGATCTATGAGGTCACTGGCCGTACGGTCTGAATGGAAGAGGACCGACGATCTCTGGTCATGACCCGAGTCCACATGGCCTGAAGACCTGGGACCTGTCAGAAGGATCCGGACTTGGCAAAAGGTTCATTAAGTCCGCACCAAACAATGTAACTGTGAAATCCAGCTAATAGAACCAGGACTATAATAGAACCAGGACTATATTAGGACCAGGACTACAATAGAACCAGGAATATATTAGGACTAGGACTACAATAGAACCAGGAATATATTAGGACCAGGACTACAATAGAACCAGGACTATATTAGGACCAGAACTACAATAGAACCAGGATTATATTAGGACCAGGACTACAATAGAACCAGGACTTTATTAGGACCAGGACTACAATAGAACCAGGAATATATTAGGACCAGGACTACAATAGAACCAGGACTATATTAGGACCAGGACTACAATAGAACCAGGACTATATTAGGAGCAGGACTGGGATCTGGTTAATTTTTGTGTTGAGAATGTTGTGCTGAGATCAGTAGAGAACCTCAGTACCACAGATGGGCTGTACATTAGAACCGGACTGATGTTAGACTAGAGCGGTGTGGTCCGGGTCTAGTCCGGGTCTGTGGAGGTTCTCAGTCCAGCAGCTCATTTCACAAACTAACACACCTTCAACCAGAGAGGAGGAACATGTGGGCTGAGCTGCTGCAGATGTTAGAACCATGATGGAGAACCAGGCCTGTTGGGGATGAAGGCTGGTCAGGGTCAGAGTGTGTAGTAGAACAGGGGGTCAGGGCTGGTAGTGAGGTTTAGGGTTAATGGAGGGGCGTAAAGGTCAGAGGTCAGGGTCTTAGTAAGGGGTCAGGGTGAGAACGTTCCTTCAGGAACCTGACCAGTTGGGTTGTATGTTACAGCTGGGACAGTGGTTGGAGGTTAGGGGTCAGGGGTTCTAGTTAGGGTTAGAGTTAATGTAGAGGGTCAGAGGTCAGAGGTCAGGGTTTGTTGATACGTACCTTCAGGACCCTGACCAGATGGGTTGTACTGTTCAGTGGCTGAACCTGGAGGGAACAAGCAGAACCAAGAGAACAGAAAGAAGAAGCTTTCAGCACCTGATCTCAAGTCTGAACCCTAAACCCTAACCATGACCCCTAATGACCCTAAACCCTAACCATGACCCCGAAAGGCCCTAAACCCTAACC
>NW_027283035.1:0-5000 GCF_046629955.1 Centroberyx affinis | reverse complement strand
GCTCTGAGGTTTTGATTGTTTTTCATGATATTTTAATGTAGATGGAGCCATCTAGATGATTTCTATGTGTGTGTATTGGGTCTTAGGCTTGTGTCTATTCCTGAGTGTTTTACATTGTGAAGAGTTAATGAATCCTGATCATATGATAGATGTTCTCCTGTTCTCCTGTTCTCCTGTTCTCCTGTTCTCCTGGTACTCAGAACAGAATAACAGCTGCTCAGATTCACATTGGAAATCCACCAAACGTGTTGTACAACCAGAGAGTTCAGCCAGTGAAAAGATACTGAAGTGAAATGAAGCTGTTTGATTGGTCAGAAAAGAGCAGATAACCAGAAGGGTTTTGTGGTTTGAATTCAATTTATGATGATTTGGTCATTTGACTAAAGCTGTAAATGTCTAGAAGAATATCTCAGGGTTTGAATTCCATCTTGTTTGTTGTGTTTCGCCTGCTGTTTGACATCCAGATGGAAAATCATGTGATTTAGAGTTGATTTACTGTTTGAAGAAGCCGATCTGTTGTTTTGTTTTGGTTCAAACCAACAGTCAGCAGCTCAGTTTGGTGCTGCAGGGTCTGTTAGAGCCATTTTGCCTACAGAATTATTATTATTTTTGATTGAATTATTATTTGAAAATTGATGTTGACGAAATTAATGAATATGTTGACAACTTAATGCTTACTGTTCTATTATTTGTAGATAGAAGTCTGCCCTCTGCTGCTCATGTTAATGCATTGCGCCTGCAGGACAGACAGAGCGGGGACAGGTGGGACAGAGGGAAAGTCTTCTCACCTGTTTTCCACTTGCTGTTTGTTTGGTCATATTTGTTTTATTTATTGATGTTTTCAACACTATATGGAGACGGAAAATAAATACGTCTTTTGCAACAAGTTTGGAACTGCATTGGCAAAGTTTTTGAAAGTGAGAAGAGTCAGAAACATACAACTTCCTGTTTTACAGTGGTTAAGCCACGACAGGGTCAGGTTAGGGTCTGCTGGATCCTGCTGGATCCTGGACTGGATGTCAGACTGACAGGATCATTTTGACCGTTTAGAGTGAATGGATAGGATTCGATGAGAAATGAACATCTACCTCCGTTATCTGTCAGCACAGTCTGCCGGCCGTTTCCTGGAAAACACAAACTGTCACTTCACTGTTTCACAGCAGGAGCTGTCAGGATGTTTTAGTTTGTGATTGCAACATCAATAATCAATAATTCCTGGCAAATATCACAAAGGTTTGGAGTTTTTACCAATAAACAACAACTGCAAATAAACACAGAAAATTCCTGCAAATTAGCTTCTAATCCAACAGCCAAATGAAACGTTACCATTAATATCAGCAGAGCCGATTCCTTCTGCAAGGCAATATTCAAATGGGTCAAACTGAACTGCATTAATGCACATGCTGAAAAAATGTTGTATAAGTTCAAAATCAGTTTTCACATGGAAAATTATCCTTGTAGTAATAATGCTAATAGTAGTAGTATTAGTAGTAATAGTTATAGAATAGTAGTAGTATTCTAGTAGTCTGTATTTACCTGGATTGTCTGGGTTAGGGTCTAACAGTTGCTGTTATCTTATCTAATAATAATAATAATAATAGTAGTAGCAGTGCATGGAAAGACACTGATGTAGTAATAGTAGAAGTACAAATAGCAGTAGTAGTAGTAGTATTCCTGCAGTAGTGTACTTGTACCTGGCTGGTCTATAAGAGCCACACCGTTGGATGTGGATGATGGAGAGTCAACTGCTGAAATGAAATTTATTTTAATGTCAGTAAAGAGTTTATATTTGAAGTCACAACTCAGGAACAAATGAAAAGTTCTCATAGAAGTTCAGTGTTTCTGCACCAACCTCCCTGTCCTGATGAGAGGGAGGAGCCTGAGACAGAGCTGGAAGATGGTTGGTCAGATCCTGAGCTCAGAGAGGTTTGGTCCACACCTGATTGGTCAATGCTGAGGTCAATGTGAAGTGCTGGATCTCCTGGACCTGAAGTGAGATAAAAAGAGAAAATAGAGAAGAAGTGCATGACGGACCAATAGACGGACCAATAAGCAGGCCAATAGGCGGATCAATAGGTTGGTTAATAGGTAGGCCAATAGGTGGGTTGGTACCTGGTGTTGGGTCCAAGCTGCTGGCGAACGGTCCTGGATCTGCAGCCAGACTGGGATCTGAACCGACTCTGGGATCTGAACTCATCGCTGGAAGAAGAAACATGAAACACCTCAGAACCAACAACCATCTTTCTAGAGTTTAACAGGTTCTGGATGTCTCAACATGTTCTGTAGATCTACTCTTCAATCCTTATGTTAGTTTGATCTAATCTGTAGTGAAGGAATAAAGACCTGTGGCGTCCGGCTGGGAAGGAGGAGCTGTGTGATCTGTGGGAGGAGTTAGATTAATAAAATGAAGTATCATCACTTTGGACCTTCTGTTGCCAATGCAGCATTTTAGAAAATCAACCACTACCCCTCAAATATGTTTGCTACAATTTACAATTTCCCATTTAGCAGACGCTTTTATCCAAAGCGACGTACACATGAGATTTTAATACAACACAAGCAAGGATGTAGTCAGGAGAGAGAGTAAGAGCCATAAAGCTAAGATCTGGTCCAACAGTTTGCTCAATGCTCTCTCAATGTCCTCATGTGTAAACATGTATTTTCTGCTTCCTGTATGTCTCTATATACAAATATATCCTTAGAAAACTACAAAAACTTCCTGAACTACCAAGAGTATGTTGCCACAGATGTGACACCTAACAGCTGACTCGGCTGAACAGCGGCTCACACATCTGACTGTCTGTCCTGATGAAGCTCATGAAGGACCAACGCTTGACAGTTGAGTTAAAAAGTGTGGAAGCTGTTTTCCTTTCTTCTTCCAGCACCTTTTCTCTCTGTGCAATGATTTTTCCAAAATGAACATGAATAACAACGTGAGATTTTTCAGAAAAACTGTCACAAAATCAGTTTCAGTCACAAAATGTCAAACTGTTTAAAGTCCAGTAGGGATGGACTGATCAGACCTGTGACGTCGATGTGGACGTCCGGTCCAAACGGATCGACTCCACCTGAAAACAAATTATAGAAGACAAAACAAAAACAACTGAACAGCTGAAAGATAAAACTGTTGTTTGATGCTTTCACCTGCAACATTTTGCATTAAAACAGAAAAGAAGTTTGTATGGACACACAAAATGGCCGCCGTGACTCACCCATGAGGCCGATGAGGAAGTCGTGGCTCGATTGGTCGATGACTCCTGGAAGGGAAGAGGAAGCAAGAGAGGAAAGGTAAGGAGGCAGGAAAGGAGACGACACTCTTCTGACAGGAGAGAGGAGACAGAGGAGGAGGAAGAAAACACGTCAACAGTAAATGTGTCGTCTCCCATGAATGATGCGGTCGGCATCTGGGCCAATCAGGAACGAGCATGTCTCCTTGTTTTGACCTGTAATAGTGTTTTAAAATTCTGAAACAGTGGTGAGATGCATCCTGCTGCCAGGTTTCATCAAACATCTGGACGGACGAATAGACCGGGTCGGTCCACTGTCCCTCCACCAATTTCATCGTGGAGGACAAAAAGAAGTATAGAGAAGAAGAAGAATAGAAGGAGGCAGCATATAAGACTGGATAAAAGAAGATAGAAGAAGAGATGGGCAGAAGAAGAAAATGGACAGACAGAGTGAATGATGAAGAGAAACAGAGCAGACAGACAGGCAGGTAGCCTCACCTGGACACTCACCTGTATAGTCCAGGTGAGAAGCTCCGCCCCCAAATGGCTCCAGGACACCTTGAGAGAGACAGACAGGTAGATAGATGGACAGACAGACAGGTACATGGATGGACAGACAGACAGACAGACAGGTACATGAACAGACAGACAGGTACATGGATGGACAGGCAGGTATATGGATGCACACACTCTTTATTCTTCCCAACAATCAAGAAATACAGCGTGGCCTCTTCTAGCCCCGCCCACTACCTGTCTAACCAATCACACCAAAGCCCCGCCTATTACCTGTCTGACCAATCACACCAAAGCCCCGCCCACTACCTGTCTAACCAATCACACCAAAGCCCCGCCCCAGCTCACCTGCATGGCCGCTGTCCGCTCCAGTCAGCAGCTTCTGACCGTTTCCTGATACATGGAGTTAGAATGAATGAGGAACTTTACTGCAGCACTTTGATCATATAGAAATATATAGAATATATATTTTTATTATTCTCATATTTCTCATTTTCATTTTGTATATTTCCTCTTATTTTGTTTTTCTTGTTCTTATTTTATCTTCTACTAAACTGCAAATTAATATTTTTCATATTTTCATCCATATAGTTTTACTTGATATGTTCTAGGCTAGGCTTCTTCTTGGCGGTTATGTTTAAAACCCCTGTTGATTCTTATTTGTCTTCTGTTTTTCTTTGCTGTTTTCTGCTCTCTAATTGCTGTTGCTACAACCCAGTTTCCCCCAGAGATCAACAAAGTTTAATGGAAGATTTAGAATGGAAGTGGAAGATTTATTGCTAGCTGTTAGCTGTCTTATCCAGCTGCTGTTGTATCAGTGTGGACTGATCAATAAATCCAGGATTAGCCTGACCTGTGATGATGACAAAATGTATATTTACCATTGGAGTCAGTTTCAGGTGTGTCATAACCTGCAGAAAGACATCAGGTGTTGAGCATTTAACATTTTGTATTTTACACTTTATATGTGTAAAATACTAATTTAATGACTTTAGCTGAAGATTTGTTCCATTACTAATATTGTTTATTATTAATGTTGTGGATTTGAGTCAGTGTTGTATGTCATGTCCTCTAAACAATAAGCCATCTAATATATCAAATAATTACAAAATATATACAGTTATGATAGATCATTACTGTTACAGTAGTCAGTGTTACTGTTACTGTTACACAAAGTACTATAGCAGTAACACAGACTACTATAACAGAAACACAAACTACTATAACACTAACACAAACTTCTATAACAGTAACACTGAC